>NW_006239393.1:274144-305707 GCF_000226075.1 Solanum tuberosum
TAAGCCAGGCCAAGGGTTCGCTTGGGGCCAGCAATAGTTCTCGAGTGCCAGCCACGCCCAGGGTGTAGGCTCGGGGCGTGACAAGCTGAGTTATATTATTGGGAGTAATATTGAGCACCGATATGGGGACGACTTCTAACAACTCAAAATCCTCATAAACCATGCATGTAGCCAAAGTGGGTAGAAAGGGTCATACTTTTAGATGATTCCTTATCGCTTTTTAAGCATAGCTTGGTGGATCCACTTAGTTGAGGATGTCTTATACTCCGGCAAGGTATATGACAGTTCTGACAGCGTGGGGGAGACGTTGTATCATCACATAGTTCATAGTACTGGATGTCGGTCAGAGAATCTCCCAAATAAGTGTTATTATTGTATTTTAAATACATTGAGTTGTTATCTATTGTTTTAAATGATTTATATAAACTGCATCTTTATTGTTGTTTTTATACTGTATTGAGTTGAGTATCCATGAGTTGAGTAGAGTTGAGGTGAGTATGTTTCCTTCTTTCCAAGTTCAAGCTCTTATGTTATGTATAGTGTTCGTCCCTTACATGCTCATACATTCAATATACTGATGTCATTTGGCCTGCATCGTTTAATGATGCAGATACATGAGATCATGGTCATCAACAAGCGCTTCGTTAATACCACTTGCTGGAGTTGTTTGGTGAGCCTCCTTGCTTCCGGAGGATCCCTCATTTATTTCTACTATTTCAGTTTTGTTAGGATGATTGTGGTCTTGTCCCGACATCCTTCATAGTATTAGAGGCTTCATAGACAGTAGTAGTTGATGAGTCTTTTCCATTTAATTCATTTTGTTAATGTTTAAGATTTGAGTTACCCCTTGTGGCCAGTTTGAATATTTTAAATGTTCTAAGTTAATCATCTTGAGACTTGAGTAAAAGCGTTTTGTTATGAGTTGAGTTACTTTTGAGTTCTTATATTTATGAGTAAGTCTTCCGCTGAGTATTGAGCCAAACCAAGGGTTCGCTTGGGAACCAACAATGGTTCTCGAGTGTCGGTCACGTCCGGGGTGTAGGCTCGGGGCATGACACACAAGGCTTACGCCTTATATTTCGAGGCTTACACCTCGCCCTATGCTAAATAAAACTCCCCGCCTCACACCCTCGTTTTTAAAACACTGCAGTATCATTAATCATTCTTTTTTTTTCCTCCTCCTTCAACCCCTACTATGTGATTATACAACTATAGGGATAGTAAATTTAATTAGTGAGGCTTTCCATTGTTGTATTAATTTGTGAAATCAATGAATTAATTGTATCATAATAAATTACAGATTATTTCATTAAAAAATTATAATTGTACTCCTCGGTTTAATTTTGAAATCTTTTATTAAATCTTTTTGAACTCCTCATATTAAGATTACAAATACAAATCAATTAAATTAAATTTCTAACAATTTAATTCATTGAGCGATTTAATTTTATATACTTACGCTTAGGGGTGTTCATGGTTTGGATAAAAATCGATCCAAACCGAAAAACCAAACCAAATCGATTAAATGAACCGATTTTAATTTGGGTTTTGGTTTGGTTTGGTTTTAGATTGTTAAGAACCGATAGTCATTGGTTTGATTATGTATTTTGTTTAGAAAAAAATCGAAGAAATAACCGAACCGAACCAACAAGTTATATACATAAATTTTATTATTATACATACATAATATATTATATTCATAAACGATTTTAAAGATTTTATATATGTTTCATCAAAATTTATTTATAATTTACTTATGAAAGAAAGAATGTCCAAGGTGAGAGCATTTTTCTTAGTGGTTTCATGCATATGAGTGTCTATGGAAATTCATTATGGGACTGAAACTGTCATTGTCTCTTCCTTCTATGACAAAATAGCAAATTTTGAAGTTTTATTCAGTAAATTCAATGATCCAAAGTTCTGTAATGCCAGTCATTCTAACTAATTTTTCGTTTGAATGGATTGTTGTCACTTTTTTCACGTTTTGAAAGAATTGTTTCTTTTATTTTTATGTATGGTTAATAACTGAATAACCGAACCAAAACCAAAACCCAAAAACCGAAAAACAACCAAAACCGATAAAATGTATATTATATTTGGTTTGGTTTGGTTTTGATAATTTTAAAACCGATTAAGTTGGTTAGGTTTTGATTTTGACCAATAATCGACCAAAACCAACCCGTGAACACCCCTACTTACGCTTAACTTACTTCATGTGATTGATACAAAATCTACTTGTAGGATTTTTATTAGTAAAAAACACAGTTACTAGAGATATATACTAAAATTTTGAACACATTTTGCAAAATTCCTTGCTTAGCCTCCGGTATATATAGATATACTAGTCTCTTGAAACATGTATTGCACATTTATCCCAAAGTACTTAAAAAATTATTTCCATTGATAAATTTGAAATGACACATATATTATTAGACTTTCTGTATGTTATAAAACAAAAATCAAAGCAATACAATAAAAATGAAATAACAAACTCATAAATTAAGATTAAAATTTTTTACAAATTTGATGCTACTTTAGTGACATATATAATACTTTAATCTAAAGATAAATATATAGTGTAATAAAAAAAATTATCTTGTGAAATTAACTATTATGCATGAAAAATAAAAACTAAATTGATGCATATATTGAAATCCAAATGCCTTTAGAAGTCATAGAACCTTGTTTCGATTCTGACATATGAATATTAAGAAAGTTAACAAAGAAAAAGATGGGGGTGGGGCTAAATGCTTTTCATGGTGTTTCTCCTGCCACTGACAATCAATAACCTCTCTACCTTGTAGAGGTAAGGTCTGCCATCTAATACGCACTATCCTCTTCAGACTCCATTTATCAGGAGGAATTACACCGGATATGTTAACGTTGTTGTTTGATTCATATTTCTAATATAAACAAATTATATTGTTAATGGGTATGGGAGGATAAGGACTAAATTATGTTCATCAAACAATATGCCAATGCAGAAAATATAGTTGAACCTTCCACTGGTTAAGATTTTAGGTTGTCTTCCTTAAATGAGCCTTATGTGGCACGAATCCATATTAGTCAGGTCCATCGCAATGAGGTCTTTGACTCTATTTCCTAATTTATTGGATAAACATGTGAGAAGCATGAGAAGACATCGGTAGGACAAACTATAATATAAGAAAGCAATTTAAAAGTCTTTACAATGAAAATCAGTCATGTAAAAGAAAAAATCCAGAATGTATGTTTAACTTGTATAATGTTGAACAAATAGACACATGCGTCCTACGTATCAGATTATTAAAATGGTACTGACAGCATCTTGAAACACAATTACATAATACTTATAAGTATTCTTTTTCAATCGGTTATCGCCCTTATGTCGAAGATATAGTAAGATCATTAATGGATTGTGGTATGCTGTTTTGTGACTGGACATCAGTATTCAACAAGGACATCAGGTTTAGGCAAATCTATGTCATGACTACTTAGCATTAGAACAATAGATGACATTGATGGCCTATCAGCAGCATGGTCCTGGACACAAAGAAGGCTACTATTTATGCATTTCAACACTGTTGCAGATGAACATGGGTCGAAAGTCGATTTATCCATTAAGTCTAGTCCTTTGCATTCCATGCCTTAAAAAGTGTTGCAAAATGACCGGTAAATATGTTGATAACATTGAATACTGAATTTGTTGCACTTACATAGCTGAGAAGGTTGAGATGCCTTTCACGGTCATAAAATCTGCTGTTTCTCGTGCCATTGACAATCTCTAGCAGCAAAACACGAAAGCTGTAGACATCAGATTTTACTGTCTGAATGCAGAAATAGAGGAAATGTTTACTATGTTCTGACAATTCTCCGAGTGTTTAGCTCTTGAGTCACTTGAAAGGTTCTAGCTAAGCTGAAATCTGAGATTTTCGGATTCATCTAAGAGAACATTGCTGGCCTTCAGATCTCGGTGAATGACCCTTAAATTACTAGATAACATATCATCATCTAAGAGAACATTACTACTACTTCTGATGACCTTCATATCATCATCTAAGAGAACATTACCAGATAATCTTTTGACAGCTATCACTTGTTCATCTTCGAGTTGATATCCGTCCTATGTTGTATCAAAAACACCAATATATTTCTGTAAATAAGTTGCAATCCGTTGTTACATACCTTGTTAACAGGGCCGAATCCCCCTGCTCCAATCTTAGTTATCAGTGATAATTGCCGATCTGATCAAGTTTGTGACAATGCTTGCTCATTCCACAAGTTGTCTGTCGATGTATCACCTGAATTATGAAACCTACCAGACGGCACGGGGTCTTCTATTCTATTTCTTCTAGTTCCTGAAATATTGTAAAGTTACATTCACATATATTTATTACACATACATATAAATATATCCAAATATATATTTGAACAAGTCCTGAAATGTCATGTGGAGAAACTAGGAATGTTATGAAGTACTAAGAAATATGAAGATATGATCTATCATGTTATAGAAATTGATTGAACATAGAATTTGGAAATCTTCCAACAGCTTCTTTGAGCCAATATTACATACAGTCAAAAAGAAATATGATAGTAATTCACCATAAGAGTAAAAAAAGAATCTGAAAAATAGCACTAGACAAGCATTAACAACTGGTCCTTTATCTGGCAAACATTTAGCAGATTGGAAGAGGAGCACCATTCCAGCTCTTGAGACATTCCAACAATGGATCAATGATTTGTCCATTGCAAAATGCTGTGAATACCTTATCAATCTCCTCACCGGGCGATCGAATTTTTTCACCTGTCAACACTTCTGTTCCAAGTTCTTGTCTCACCAACCTGTACAATGGATATGATCTGCATTCTGTGATCCTGTTAGGAATTGAAGGGTTGCCACTTTCAACAACAGCTCTTACACTCTCAACTTCTTTAGGCAACACAGCAATTAATTCATCCTCGAAAGCTCCAATCTTTTGGAAGATTGAGCTGTTGAAATGCTTCTCACTTTCACCATTCTTCATTGCTTGATCAACAAGGACTTGTCTCAGCTTCTGCATCAAAGGGTAATTGGAGCTGCAGGGGTCATCTGCATAGGCAAACAAGTATTCCCTGTCCACGACTCGAAGCAATTCCTTTTCGCAGAATCTTGCTGGATGAAGTTCACCATTAGCACCCACTGTCAAAGTTCTCTTAGCTACTTGGCTAACTGTGTTCTTGACAGCACTCTTCAAGTTCTCCTCCAAATGCCGTAAGTCTATAGCTTGGCAAAGCGCCACGAGATAGGTTGATGACATTAGCTTCAAGATATCAACAGCCTCAGCTGTTTTCCTGGCTGAGATTAAGCCCAAGGAATTCACATCTTGGTTGTGTTGCTCAGCACTTTGGACATGGTTAGTCACTGGATTTGCCAAGAATTGAAGTTCCGAGCAGTAAGAAGCCATCGCGATTTCAGCTCCCTTGAAACCATAGTCCAAGCTTGGATTCCTTCCTGCTGTCAGATTAGATGGCAACCCGTTGTTGTAATAGTCGTTGACAAGCTCTGAGAATTGGGCAAACATCAATTTACCAATTGATGCAAGGGCTAATCGTGTATTATCCATGGAGACACCAATAGGGGTGCCTTGGAAATTTCCACCATGTAAGGCCTTGTTTCTTGAAACATCGATCAATGGATTGTCGTTGACTGAGTTGATCTCCCTCTCGATCATCTTTGTTGCAGCACGAATGACTTCAATCTGAGGGCCAAGCCATTGTGGAGATGTTCGGAGAGCATAGCGATCTTGCTTTGGTTTTTGAAGAGGATCCATTTCATGGAGCTTCTGAGCTGCCTTGACATAAGAGCTGCCATCCAAAATGTGTTCCATAATAGCAGCAGCCTCAATCTGACCAGGGTGATGCTTCAACTTGTGTGTCAAATAGTCAGTGAATTCGGGCTTTCCGTTCATCACTTCAGCGAAAATCGCTGATAAAACTTCAGACATAACAGCAAGAATGTTGGAGTCATACAGGACAATTGATGCCATACCAGAACCAACTGCTGTACCATTCACAAGTGCAAGTCCTTCCTTAGGCTGCAACTCGAAAAATCCACCAGTAACACCAGCCACGCGGAAAGCTTCCTCAGCATTAAGTTTCTCACGGTTGGGTCCAACAGCCTTGGAATTAGGCCTGCCAGTGAGCAAACCAGCAATGTAGGACAGAGGGACAAGATCACCTGAGGCAGTGACCGTTCCACGGAGGGGCAAACACGGGGTAATGTTGCTATTGATCAACTTAGTGATTGCTTCCAAAATTTCAAATCTAATGCCAGAGTAGCCTTGAAGCAGAGTGTTGATCCTAACAAGCATAGCTGCCCTTGTTGCTGAATGTGGCAATGTGTGAGATGATTCTGTTCCATTGCCAAAAACTCCAGCATTCAAGAACCTACAAAAAAATATCATAATTCATCAAGATCACATTTTTAACTGAATTCATCCGAAACATCTAAGCGTAATATCACACTATACATACAAAGTAAAATTTTATTTCATGTATAAATAATAAAGGGCAAAGGCTCAAATGTGCCATCGAAACTTTTTTTAGTTAACAAATAATGGCATGGATGAGGCTTTTCTTAAACGGAAATAGCATAAATGAGCTAAACTTTAAACGGATGACATAGATGAGCCTTTTTCTCAAAGTTCGATGGCATATCCCAATAATAAATAACGAACTTGTTTACTGAAAATCTTGCAGCTGTCATTGGACTTTGGAGTACCAGCTATATATTGTTTTTTAGTTTAGATAATGCAATTAATCAAATTTGTTATTTAGCTAAATTTACAATCAACAATGGTTCAGAATGCTATAGCTAGAAAACAAGAAACATAAAAATGTGTGTCATTATCAAAAAATATAAAATTCTTTACGTTGTCAGTGTATATAACGAAAAAAGTAGTTTGTTTACCTAATAAGTTCTTTTTGAAGAGCACCGCCATTTTTTGTTCTTCTATGAGATGTTGCACCAAATCCTGTAGTAACACCATAACTATCTGTACCTTTACTCATACTATCCATCACCCAATCACTACTAGCTTTCACACCAGCCCTTGCACTTTCAGAAAGTTCCACTTTGACCCCATTACTTTTGTTATCAACATTTGCAATGGATGCAACTTGTGCAACAGTCAAAGTTTCACCCCCAAGTTTCACAATTGGCTTTCTAAATTCATCCACCATCTTTTTCACTTCATCCAAATGACTCCCTCTTAAAGAATCAGCAGCCATTTCCCAATTTAATGGATCATAATTTGATTTCTTGCACAAATCCATAGCCACGTCTTTTACTTCTCCATTAATATGTTCATTTTGTGCAATTGATGGTGCCATTGATCAAGAAAATGGTTAGATTTGTAATGAATAAATTTTAGTGAAGAGAAAATGGTTAGAGTTTATTTGTATATATATAAAAAAAAATGTTGTGAACTTACAAAACTTTTTGTTTTGGTTGTGGTAGATGAGATATCATGTGGTGAGTATAAATAGAGAGGAACAAATGATGGTTGGTAAACAAAATATGGAGGGGGTTGCTAGGAAAAAACTAAAATGGTGGTTGTTGAAGATTAATAGTACGTACTCCTCCGTTCATTTTTACTTGCTATTATTTGACTTGACATATCTATTAAAAAAAATAGTGTTATAGGTATTAATTGATGTTAAGTAAAAATAAAAAAGAATATTTTATTTTAGAAATAAGTGACAAGTAAAAGTGAATGAAAGAAGTATTATGTATAATCAATTTTATTATAAGTTATGAACGAATATATTTTTATCAAACTTTAAATTTATCTAAAAGAAATGGATTTTATTTATATTGGTCAATATTAATTGGTCAAAACCCAGTATGAGTCAAACTTAACAACTAAATATATAGTACAAAGCAAGTGATTTCTATGTTACTGCCATATCTTCTTGTTTTTTTTTTTTAAAAAAAATATCTGTAAATTTGATTTTTAAAATAGGGTAGGAAGGTTGATAGAAATGATGGCTTTGAATAGGAAAGACACTGGAAGAAAATAAAGTGAGAAAATAGAATAAAGTTTCTTTGTGAACCAAGTGGGTGCACTTTTGTTAGGTTTAGTCCCATATATATCCATTAATTAATTTAAAATATGCTTCAAATTGCATTCATACTTAGTGTTCACCTAAGAGTGAGTTTCCACTTTATTAGATTGGTCAAATATTATTTTTATAATTATTTAATTTACTAATTTGACTCATTTAAATTTATGTTAGGTAAGATTAAATTTGAAGTACTCTCTATCTTAAGGTTTAAATATGAAAATTTCGCAAGTTGTCTTCCGATAAATTTTGATTTTTGTTTTATTTCATCATTAAGAAAAAGTTTCATTTTTTTTTTTATCTTTTGTTATATATATGTTTAAGCTTTCTATTTATAATTTGATGAACAAGTTAGGATTTTATTATGACTTTTTTTTTTGGTGCAATGTATAAATAGATTGATTGGCAACGTGTTTTTAGAACTTTTAGCATCATATCAGAGTCACACCAAACAACTCCAAAACCACCTAAGAATATCACGGACATGATCAGAGTTAATGACAAAGGAACGAATGTCATCAATGGATCGGAATTAACTAACGGAATACATAACATAAGCTTTAAGCACAGGTGTTCATGCTATCACATAAACTTAATGCATATCATGATCTTAAGCATGGTAATCTTATCAACAGATGTTACAGAGAACATACCTGAAGCAGATGACAAATTCACATATAGAGAAGTGGAAGCGTTAACTGAAAATCAATCAAGTTGAGCCTGCTAAGGTACTTATCCCACACATCATGGGCACGAGTAGTGTACTGTACCTTCTCCTCAGGACCCATCCGCTTCCAATGCATCTGATGCTGCTTTTGTGGCCTGAAAAGTGATGTGCTCTTACTAACATGCTTGAGTGTAACTAACTGGTGTACACTAAGGCATCTCTCATACATAAAAATAGATTCTTACAGCTTTCACCCTGAAGATTCAGGAAGTGCACTCAAGAGCAAGTAGGACGAGTGTAACTAACTGGTGTACTATGCTCTTTAATAAAGTCACGGCTGAAAATGTTATTCTCAGTGTAAGCAGAACATGGTAGTCCAAAAGCAGTAGAAATTAGATAAACAAGTTGCAAAGATAAGGTATTTACTCAAATAAACATGTCATCTGAAGTGCACCAAAGAGCAAGTAGGACGAGGAGTGGCTACTTGCTTTTCTTCTTTTTTCCACTCCCTTCAGGTTCACTAATACATTGATCCTTCCTCTTTCCCATTGCAACTTCTCCTTCACTAGGCGCCTTAAAATTAAAGAATGGATGAATTCAGTTACCTATAATACCCATCCACCTTTAAAAAAAAAAGAACATGAAAACATGTATGCTAAAACTCCACAAGTCCAACAATGTTACGAACGAGTCAAATCATGAAGATGACACCAAAGCAAGAATCCAAAAAATATGAACTCTTTTGAATGTACATCAAATGAACATTTTACCACATTTAGAAAATGTGACCAATCTATGTTATGATGCTCCCAACTACAGCATCAGCTGAAAACATGTTTGCAGGCCGGCTGCAGTATTATGCATACACTCCTAATTGTTAGGCTTCTTCATACTGCTAATTCGTGAAGATTCAGCCACTCCCCAATGTCAGTCTATTCATACTGCCAATTTCCTTAATAAATTGTGGATTTATTTTGTGAATGATATGCTATTAAACCATGTAATGGAGTGAAATATGCTGATAGTCCAATACAAAACTGCTAAGCAGAGCTCAAACTTGCACTTTGGTATATAGTGTCCTTACTTTAAAGACAAAGTTATCATTTTTACATGGTAGATATCCTCAGTCTCTTCAGAAGCCCACAAGTACTTTGACAAGTCAATAACTCCACGACAGAAAACTTGTACTATCATACTTTCAGGCACCAATGGCTAAATATACAGTACCCAGATTAGATTGTTCCATTTTCCTACATCATCTTTTAAATGTGATATAAATATCATGTGGCTTGTTCACTACAACTCCGCCTGTGTGAGCTCGCTCACATTGCCGGTCCCAAGCCCGGATAAAGGAGGGTTGCCGACGGTTGATTGAAACAACCTCTCTACCCCATAAAGATAGGGGTTAGGTTGCCCACACCTTACCCTCGCCAGACCCCACTTTAAGGATTACACTAGGTTCTTAAGTACCAATTGGTGCAGTAACATTTTTAAGCAATTCTGTTTTTCCTCGTCCAAACAGTTTAGCAGTTGCCTACTCACTTCGTCCCAATTTATGTATGCACCATTTGACTTGGTACAAGCCTTTGACATTTGTGTGACTATACATCATTTCATCATTAGAGATAAAAGAGAAATTTTAAAGTAGAGCTATTTTAAATTATAGAAAAGTGACATTATTTTTTAGACCGACTAAAAAGGAAATGCTCCCATGCTGCAATGAATATTAGCTTCTTCATTAATTCTAGTAAATTTCTACTGCATTGAACAGTTATTTAACACAAAAAACACATAGAGAGAAGGGCGAAGCGAGAAACTGAAAGAGAACCAAATGATCATGAAAGCTTTGATGAATAATAAGTGGATGCTGCACTTCGGGAAAAACAAAGGAATCGAAAATCGACTGTAAATCAACAAAATAAGGTAATGTAATATAAGGCAAAAAGAAAGATGAAAAATCAAAGGAAATTGAGAATTGAAACCATTGTTATTCTGTGGTGAGGAGAAGAGGCTTTGCCGTTGAGATCAGGTGAAGAAACCTCAACCTCTACCATATGATTATAGCAAAGGGATAGTGTATTAAAAGTGACAAAGTAGTTTGTTAATTAGGTAGGAGTCCTCCAAGTTTTAAATATTAGGTAGAAGTGACAAATATATAATTAATATTAATGAAATTAAAAAATCTTTTCTCAACAGCCCCAACCTTTTAACTTTTATACTTTTATCCCATATTTTTTACCTCAAAATACCTAAAATTTTACTAAAATATATGAGAAGTCCCTTTTTTTTAATTGGAGACTTGTGAGGCATTCTCACCTCATTTTTCCCTCAGGTTCTTTGCTTAATTTCCATGTTAAGTTTACAAATACCAATCAATTAAATTAAATTTGTGACAATTTAATCTTATATACTTACGCTTAACTTATACTATGTGATTGATACAAAATTTACTCGTAAGATTTTCATATGAAAACTCATAAGCGCGATTAGGGGTGTACAAGCTAAATCGTAAAGTCAAACTGAATCGACGAATCAAATCAAATCGGAAAAAAAATCGATTTGTGGTTTGGTTTGGTTGGTTTGGCGGTTGGAAAAAAAAATCGATCACTCTTGATTTAGTTTGGTATTAAAAGAAAAAAAGTCAAACCGAACTCTTAATTTTATATATATATAAAATTTTATTTTATTTATAGATAAAAAAATTTATTTATAATCTACTTTGTTAATATATTTTTAGTTACTTTATAATTTTCAATGTTTATATATTTTATTTCAAATTTTGGGCTTGTAAAAATTGTAAATATTTTATTTTGTATTAAGATCCGAAGTTACAATTATATTGTTATAGTTTTTCAAATTCAAAGTTAACAATTTACTTTGTAAATATTTTGTTTTGTATTCAGTTTGCCTCTAGCCTTTAATCTTATTAATTTAACATAATGAACGTTGATATTTCAAAAAATATATTCTATACTCATGTGAATTTTACTGTCTTTTCGAAAATTTCTATTCATTTAACATTTTTTTAAAGTTTAGCTTATCACACAGGTAAGTGAAAAAATATTTGATCTCTTTTTCAAATACTGTATAGTTGTAAAAAATCGAAAAAAACCGAAAGAACCGACTAAAGCCGAAATCGAAAAAACCGACTTTATGTGGTTTGATTTGGTTTTTAGATTTAATAAACCGACATAATTGGTTTAGATTTTTTTAATGAAAAACCAAACCAAATCGACCTATGTACACCCCTAAGCAGGATAATGGAATATCATCAATTTCAAGGCCGAGACAAGGATTATAGTCTCACCCTTTGATAAGTCAAGATAATAAACAAATTGAATTAAGCATAACAATTATATCCAGATTAAGAATATAAGTGCATTTGATGATTTAGAGAAGCTTCTCCATAAATATTTTGAACATAAACAATTATCTCTACTTGATTTTTTCGATACACACAAAATATATTAGCATAAGAAGTCAGAATTATATCATTCTCATAATCAAGATAAATTATATTTAAGCTTGTATTATAATCATACTACGGCTTTGTCTAATTTCCATACATTAACTTTATACGTATGTATCGATACTTAATCTTTCATGTATAAATTATACTCTATACACTAAATCATCTACTAACAAATACATAGACACATGGATAAATATATGATCTAGTCAAATATTTCATTGAAATTGAATAAACAATTGTTCTATTAAGAAAAAGAAGCATGCTAAGGCCACTGAGCAGTAGCTTATTGTTCAGAGAATATGGTGCTTAGCATTCTTGTTTTTTCCTCTCTGCAACCTACCGACAAATGTTGAACCCTCTTTGACTTCTTTGTGTGTTTACATTTCATAGTAAATGTGCTCAACTGCATTTTTTCATCTCTGCAACCTACCGACAAATGTTGAACCCTCTTTGACTTCTTTGTGTGTTTACATTTCATAGTAAATGTGCTCAACTGCATTTTTTCATCTCTGCAACCTACCGACAAATGTTGAACCCTCTTTGACTTCTTTGTGTGTTTACATTTCATAGTAAATGTGCTCAACTGCATTTTTTCATCTCTGCAACCTACTGACAAAGACTAGTGAAATGAAAATAGAAAAAAGAACTAATATCAGATTGATAGAACAGCTTAGACAAGGTGTTTACACATATTAAAATGGTACTGCCAACATATTGAATCACAATTACATAATACTCATAAGTATATTTTTTTAATCGGTTATCGCCCTTCTGTTGAAGATATAGTAAGATCATTAAAGGATTGTTGTATGCTGTTTTGTGACTGGACATCAGAATTTAACCATGTTTGAAATACAAATTTAGGTTGGTTTGGTTGAGGCAGATCCATCTCATGACTACTTAGCATTAGAACAATAGATGACATTGATGGCCTATCAGCAGCATGGTCCTGGACACAAAGCAGACCAATATTTATGCATTTCAACACTGTTGCAGATGAACATGAGTCGAAAATTGATTTATCCATTAAGTCTAGTCCTTTGCTTTCCGTCCATAGCTTCCATGCCGAAAAAAGTGTTGCAAAATGACCGGTAAATATGTTGATAACATTGAATTCTGAATTCGTTGCACTTACATAACTGAGAAGGTTGAGATGCCTTTCATGGTCATAAAATCTGCTGTTTCTCGTGCCATTGACAATCTCTAGCAGCAAAACACCAAAGCTGTAGATATCAGATTTCTCAGAGAATAGTCCTCCCATCGCGTATTCAGGTGACATATAACCACTGCAACAAATATATAAGTCAGTATTTGAGTAACTTTTTTAATGTCTGAATGCAGAAATAGAGGAAATGTTTACTATGTTCCGACAATTCTCCGAGTGTTTAGCTCTTGAGTCACTTGAAAGGTTCTGGCTAAGCCAAAATCTGAGATTTTCGGATTCATATCATCATCTAAGAGAACATTGCTGGCCTTCAAATCTCGGTGAATAACCCTTAAACAAGAATCACGGTGAAGGTAAAGAAGCCCTCTAGCAATGCCTTCAATCATGTTGAAACGTTTAGGCCAAGGTAGCTGATGGCTCTTTTTTGAATCTGATAGTGTCATGAGAAATGTGTGTTTATTAAACATGGCACCATTTCCATTCCCACGATATAATATGAACATGAAAGATCATCCAAGACTGTAATAAAGGGAGGATATGACAAAACAAATATTAATCACGCAGAAGCTATGGATGAAACCATTACCAAATAACAAAGTGTCTAAACTTCCATTAGCCATGTATTCATAAACTAGTAACTTCTCTTCCCCATGAACGCAATAGGCCAATATCCTGACAAGATTCCTGTGTTGTAGTTTGGAAATGAGCAAGACCTCATTCTTGCCCAGAGTGACTAGATAATCTTTTGACAGCTATTACTTTCCCATCTTTGAGTTTTCCCTGTATGATATCCGTCGTCATTGCATAAGTTTTCACATGATCAAAAACATCAAAATATTTATGTAAATGAGTTGCAATCTGGTGTAACGTACCTTGTAAACAGGTCCAAATCCCCCTGCTCCAATCTTATTTGTTTCACTGAAGTTATCAGCGGCAGTTGCCAATTTAGCAAAATCAATAAGAGGTAATACTACTTCTGATGAGTTTTGTGAAAATGCTTGCTCATTCCGCAAGCTGTCTGTGGATGTATCGCCTGAATTATGAAACCTACCATCCGGAACGAGGTCTTCTATTCTATTTCTTCTAGCTCCTGAAAAAACAGTTAAGTTACATTCACACATATAAATATATATTTGATCAATTACGGGAGACGGATGTCATGATAACAAGTCCTGAAATGTCATGTGGAGAATTAATCCAGAACGTATGTTGCAACTTAGGTAAAGTTAAAACTGCATGATCTTGCAACTTCCAACCTTAATTTCTTCTGAAATTCATCCATGAATCTTCTCCATTACGATGTAAAGCTTCATGAAATGAAGTGGTATTTGAATAAAAGTTTCAACATCGATTTTTCAAACGAGTCTTCAAAAAAGCAGGTCAACATCAACATCAAGAACCTTGATTGGAATTTACTTTTCCTAGGAGAAAAATTAAGTTTTTCATATTTGGCTAATATTTTTTCTTGTAATAAAATGTTCCTAAGAAGAAAAGAAAGGATAAAACAACTTCCAAAAAGATTATTTGTCCGCGGAAATTAGAAGCATAGTTTACCTCTTTGATTTGCTATCCTCCTGCATAAAATGCCTGCAAAGATGCCCAAAATGAAAGTGCAGGAAGTCATTATGATGAGAACGGTTTGGACAGGCGATAGCGTGCTCATGATGAGATGGATGATATAATCAAAATGCTGTTAAACTCAAGACATATTCTGTAAAGAAGAAAGCATGTCATCATGTTCTCAAAGCTAATTTAAAAGATCACTTGAATCCTTCAAAAGAAGACTTAATTAAAATAATTGGTGATAGAAACAAGAAGTAAAAAAAAAAAGTTACTTATAATATTCAGATAAGAGCTTGGACCAAGACCAGTATAACATCAAACACCAGTTTCACAAGAAGAAAATACAGATTACAGAGAAGGAAAGAACACAAATTGAACTTTGATTTCAATAACAAAACTAAATTTTACAAGTGATCCGATACGGTACTCATTTAACTAGGCAACTTCCTCTAACTATGTAAACTAAGCACATGTAGAACTAAAAGTATGTTAACTACATATTCTGATTCTCATCTTGGGCACCTTAGTTGAGCCAATATTACATACAGTCAAAAAGAAAATAAAAAAATTATATAAGTTCATAACGTTATTATGATTCTAGTAATTCACCATAAGGTAAAAAAAGAATTTGAAAAAATAACACATTTAGCAGATTGGCAGAGGAGCACCATTCCAGCTCTTGAGACACTCCAACAATGGATCAATAATCTGTCCATTACACATTGCTGTAAACACCTTGTCAATCTCCTCACCGGGTGATCGAACTTTTTCACCTGTCAACAATTCTGTTCCAAGTTCTTGTCTCACCAACCTGTACAATGGATATGATCTGCATTCTGTGATCCTGTTAGGAATTGAAGGGTTGCCACTTTCAACAACAGCTCTTACACTCTCAACTTCTTTAGGCAACACAGCGATTAATTCGTCCTCGAAAGCTCCAATCTTTTGGAAGATTGAGCTGTTGACATTCTTCTCACTTTCACCATTCTTCATTGCTTGATCAACAAGGACTTGTCTCAGCTTCTGCATCAAAGGGTAGTTGGAGCTGCAGGGGTCATCTGCATAGGCAAACAAGTATTCCCTATCCACGACTCGAAGCAATTCCTTCTCACAGAATCTTGCTGGATGAAGTTCCCCATTAGCACCCATTGTCAAAGTTCTCTTAGCTACTTGGCTAACTGTGTTCTTGACAGCACTCTTCAAGTTCTCCTCCAAATGCCGTAAGTCTATAGCTTGGCAAAGCGCCACGAGATAGGTTGATGACATTAGCTTCAAGATATCAACAGCCTCAACTGTTTTCCTGGCTGAGATTAAGCCCAAGGAATTCACATCTTGGTTGTGTTGCTCAGCACTTTGGACATGGTTAGTCACTGGATTTGCCAAGAATTGAAGTTCCGAGCAGTAAGAAGCCATCGCGATTTCAGCTCCCTTGAAACCATAGTCCAAGCTTGGATTCCTTCCTGCTGTCAGATTAGATGGCAACCCGTTGTTGTAATAGTCGTTGACAAGCTCTGAGAATTGGGCAAACATCAATTTACCAATTGATGCAAGGGCTAATCGTGTATTATCCATGGAGACACCAATAGGGGTGCCTTGGAAGTTGCCACCATGTAAGGCCTTGTTTCTTGAAACGTCGATCAATGGATTGTCGTTCACTGAGTTAATCTCCCTCTCGATCATCTTAGTTGCAGCACGGATGACTTCAATTTGAGGGCCAAGCCATTGTGGAGATGTTCGGAGAGCATAACGATCTTGCTTTGGTTTTTGAAGAGGATCCATTTCATGGAGCTTCTGAGCTGCCTTCACATAAGAGCTTCCATCCAAAATGTGTTCCATAATAGCAGCAGCCTCAATCTGACCAGGGTGATGCTTCAACTTGTGTGTCAAATAGTCAGTGAATTCGGGCTTTCCGTTCATCACTTCAGCGAAAATCGCTGATAAAACTTCAGACATAACAGCAAGAATGTTGGACTCAAACAGGACTATTGATGCCATAGCAGAACCAACTGCTGTGCCATTCACAAGTGCAAGTCCTTCCTTAGGCTGCAACTCGAAAAATCCACCAGTAACACCAGCCACGCGGAAAGCTTCCTCAGCATTAAGTTTCTCACCATTGGGCCCAACAACCTTGGAGTTAGGCCTGCCAGTGAGCAAACCAGCAATGTAGGACAAAGGTACAAGATCACCCGAGGCGGTGATCGTACCACGGAGGGGCAAACACGGGGTGATGTTGCTGTTGATCAACTTAGTAATTGCTTCCAAGATTTCAAATCTAATGCCAGAGTAGCCTTGAAGCAAAGTGTTGATCCTAACAAGCATAGCTGCCCTTGTTGCTGAATGTGGCAATGTGTGAGATGTTTCTGTTCCATTACCAAAAACTCCAGCATTCAAGAACCTGCAAAAATATCATATTCATCAAGATCACATT
Organism: Solanum tuberosum; assembly: GCF_000226075.1. Taxonomy (NCBI): domain Eukaryota; kingdom Viridiplantae; phylum Streptophyta; class Magnoliopsida; order Solanales; family Solanaceae; genus Solanum; species Solanum tuberosum. The sequence goes on from NW_006239393.1 coordinate 291,525, forward strand.
TTTAACTGAATTCATCCGAAACATCTACGCGTAATATGACTCTATACATACAAAGTAAAATTTTATTTGGCTCAAATATGGCATCGAAACTTTTTTTAGTTAACAAATAATGGCATGGATGAGGCTTTTCTTAAACAGAAATTGCATAAATGAGCTAAACTTTAAACAGAAGACATAGATGAGCCTTTTTCTCAAAGTTCGATGGCATATCCCAATAATAAATAACGAACTCGTTTACTGAAAATCTTGCAGCTGTCATTGGAGTACCAACTATATATTGTTTTTAAGTTTAGATAATGCAATTAATCAAATTTGTTACTTAGCTAAATTTATAATCAACAATGGTTCAGAATGCTATAGCTAGAAAACAAGAAACATAAAAATGTGTGTCATCATAAAAAAAAAAAAAATAACTTTTCTAATGGAGCATATGATGTCTATGGCCCGAGATTGAGTACTCAAGGTAGTCGATAAGCTATATATAACAAAAAATATAAAATTCTTTATGTTGTCGGTGTATATAACGAAAAAAGTAGTTTGTTTACCTAATAAGTTCTTTTTGAAGAGCACCACCATTTTTTGTTCTTCTATGAGATGTTGCACCAAATCCAGTAGTAACACCATAACTATCTGTACCTTTACTCATACTATCCATCACCCAATCACTACTAGCTTTCACACCAGCCCTTGCACTTTCAGAAAGTTCCACTTTGACCCCATTACTTTTGTTATCAACATTTGCAATGGATGCAACTTGTGCAACTGTCAAAGTTTCACCCCCAAGTTTCACAATTGGCTTTCTAAATTCATCCACCATCTTTTTCACTTCATCCAAATGACTCCCTCTTAAAGAATCAGCAGCCATTTCCCAATTTAATGGATCATAATTTGATTTCTTGCACAAATCCATAGCCACTTCTTCTACTTCTCCATTAATATGTCCATTTTGTGCAATTGATGGTGCCATTGGATCAAGAAATGGTTATATTTGTAATGAAGAAATTTTAGTGAAGAGAAAATGGTTAGAGTTTATTTGTGTATATATATAAAAAAATGTTGTGAACTTACAAAACTTTTTGTTTTGGTTGTGGTAGATGAGATATCATGTGGTGAGTATAAATAGAGAGGAACAAATGAAGGTTGGTATACAAAATACGTGAGAAGCAATTGCTAGGAAAAAGACTAAAATGGTGGTTGTTGAAAGATTAATAGTAACCCGTCGGTTCATTTTTATTTGTCCCTATTTAACTTGACATACTCATTAATTAAATAATTATTGACATAGGTATCAATTGATGTTTAGTATTAGATCATCAAAAATGATTTGGAGAATAGTATTTAATATTAAGGGTAATATATGAAAAGAATAATTGTCTTTTCTTGATTTGTTAAAAGTGACTAAAAAAAATGAAAATATATTTAGGAATAAGTAACGAGTAAAAATGAACGGAGGAAGTATTATATATAATCGATTTTATTATAAGTTATGAATGAATATATTTTTATTAAATTCTGAATTTATTAAAAAGGAACGGATTTTATTTATATTGGTCAAAACCTAGTATGAGTCAAACTTAACAACTAAACATATAGTACAAACCAAGTGATTTCTATGTTACTGCCATATCTTCTTGTTTTATTTTTTTAAAAAATATTTGTAAATTTGACTTTTTAAATAGGGTAGGAAGGTTGATAGAAAATTGCCGGCTTTGACTAGGAAAACACTTGAAGAAAATAAGATGATAAAAATTGAAGAAAGTTTCTTTGTGAACCAAGTGGGTCCACTTTTGTTAGGTTTTTTTCCATGTATATCCATTAATTAATTTAAAATATGCTTCAAATTGCATTCATACTTGAGTGTTCACCTATGAGTGAGTTTCCACTTTATTGGATTGGGCAACTATTATTTTCTAATCTTTTAACTAATAGATCTGATTAATTTAAATTTTTGTTAGGTAGGATCAATCTAAGAGGGAAACACTTTATATGGTGATCCTCAAATTTCAAGGCTCAATGTAGAATGTAAAGATTTCTCCAATTGTAAAGGCGGATCTAAGGGATTGTCAGGGTGTTCACTTGAACCTTCTCAATAAAAAAATTATATATTATATATGAGATATTTTTTAATGTATATATTCAGATTTTGAATCGCTTGAACACAAATTTAAAGGTTGAGTTAGTGGCTTAGGAGGTTCAAACTTTAACTTAAGGTTCCAAGTTCAAACATCATGCACACTATTTTTATTTTACGAACCCTTATTTAGTGAAAATATGACATCCGTCACTGTTTGGTTGTATAACTTTTTGAGACATCTCCTTAGTAAAATATCATGTTTTTATTTCTTTTACGATTTATGAACTATTCAAATCACAATTTAAATATTTTTTTTGAGAAAAATGACAAGTTTTTTTGAGAAATGTTTGATCACGATTTAAAATTATGTAATTTATTATGAATGCTAAATGACTGTCTAATATTTTATTTTTAAAATTGAGCAATTCAGGAGCAAACATTAAATTTGAATTTAACACTGTCCGAAAAGAAACTTCTCAAGAAATATATTTACACGTACTTAGAAAATCTAAATTAACTTACAAAGAATACACAAACTGGCTCAAAATCTTTAAATAATTAAGGATTAGTCAACATATCATGTCACCTTGATGCGATGTGGCGAAAAAGAAGATACTATTTCAATGATTATGTTGGCGTTAAGATTTCAAACTTGTCGTCTACTTTCAGGAAAGGTTATGATGAGTGTGATCACCCCCTCTTTCGATCATGCCTATCCAGATTCTCTCGATAGTCTCTTAGGTCCTTTTTTTCAGTGCAACACTGGAAAGCGCCCTCTTTTTGTCATCCCTGCAGCTTTTCAGATTTTGTATTGAACGCATGCCGTAGCTAGGACCCTTCAAATTTTGTTTGAGCCTATGTTCAAGCCAAACCCACCCCTATACCCTTGAAGAATTGCTGCTGCATATATTCTCCTTCATTTCGGCGTACCTAATTAATATATGCTTATTTATTTGATGAAGCCCTTCTAATTTCCTATAGAGAAAAAAAAGATTTAACTTTATCATAATATCTTCTCCAATTCTCGATTAGATAAACATAGAATATTAAATAAACATGGAGCGATCAAATTTACTATCGATACTGAACTTCTTGATAATTAGCAACTGAAAAGGATAAAAAAGGAAAATAATTATCAAATTTGTTCTTGTACTATTTAAAATTAAGAGAAGTATTGCAAACGCTTCAGAACTTAGCGTGAATTATTTGTTTCATGTTTAAACTATTGACAACCTTAAAAACACAATTTTACTTGACTAAGTGAACTTAAATACACCTCTGATCTTGCAACATTAGTGAAATACACCTGTAATTTTCTTCAAGTTTAAGGATGTCTTCAACACTTCTATCGATTTTTATTAAAAATATCATACTTCTACAAGAATTTGAGACTACTTGCTATGTGATGTGGCATATTGGGTATATGTAAGTTTAGTGTAACACCCCGAAATTTCTAAGTAAGACCCGAGTCATTCTTCATTTGCATATAAGATCGTAGCAGGTGATTCTTAAATTGTTCTTAGGCAATGAGTTCATTCCTTTAGTGTGGGAATGAATTTGGATATGAATCAAGGTCACTAAAATACCCTAGCACAAATTTGAGTTGAAAGCTTCCTTACCGATCGAGTTTTGATATAATATTCTACTTAGGTCAACTTCAAGCGATCATATCTCTTAACACATGATGAATTAGGGGGCATATGATCTATCAAATTAAAGCTCTATGAGTTTTCTTTCCAATGACACCAAGTTTGCATTATTACGCGTTTGGAGAAAAAGGTTATGATTGTTTTACTGGAATATACCCGGACTGAGAAATTCGGCAAGGTCACATGCTCAATTGGTGAATCGCCGAATTAGCTTGCCTAAATGTCTCGAAAATCTTAAGTCTCGGTCTATTTGGGCGATCTAAATTCCAATTGGGCGACTCGCCAACTATTTCGGTGAGGAAATCTCCAGATCACCGATTTGGTCGACGAAATTCATTGAAAGGTCATTTTTTATTTTTATGGTCCTCTTACGTTTCCAGAAGAGTACTATTCTTGAACTTTTACCCTCAATTAACTTCCCTAATTCTATCTCATATTTTCAGCCTGCTTTGTCACACGGGTTGATTGGTTATTAAGGAGTTTTCTTGTGACCACTACGTCAAGGGTTCAAGGCTGGTACCCGAGAAAATCACTGGTTAATATAGGTATACTAAAATACCTTTTAAAAAAATAAAAATAAAATAAAAAAATTCTATCTCATATCCTAATAATCTCCCTATTCACGCTCAACCCTCAAACAAATCAAATTTGCATGTTCTGAGTTCTCTCAAAGAAGAAGCTAGGCTTCTTCAACTTCAAGCCTTATTTCAAGGTGTTAGAAAAAAATAGTAAGAAAAATAAAATAAAAATTGAAGGGTTAATCAAGAAGGTTGTTGCCAGAATCTTCTCTTGGCAAAACAGATTCTTATCCTTTGGTGGAAAATACATTTTGATAAATCATGTACTACAGTCCATACCTATTTACATGCTATCAACTATGTCTCCACCAAAACGGGTTATAGAACAAATTCACCAGCTCTTTGCTAAATTCTTTTGGGAGAATTATACAGAGGTGAAAGGTAAACATTGGGTTACATGGATTGATATGTGCTATCCAAAGAGGGAAGGGGGGATGGGTTTCAAATCGCTCTTTGATATATCTAATGCTCTCTTTGCTAAATTGTGGTGGATGTTTAGAACTCAGACATCTTTATGGAGCACATTTATGTGGAACAAGTATTGTAAAAAACACCATCCCATAATGGCGCATAACAGAGGTGCATCTCAGGTATGGAGAAAAATGATACGGGTCAGGGAAGATGTGGAGCATGAAATTTGGTGGCAGCAGAAGGAAGGGAATGCTAGTTTCTGGATGGACAATAGGACAAAACAAGGTGCTCTTTATTATATAGAACCACAAGGAGTAGAGGAAGAAGTGGAGGCCAAAGAGTTGATTCAGAATGGGCAATGGGACATAGCAAGACTACAACAATTATTGTCTCAAGATATGGTAGAATGCATTGTGGATAGTATCGGTCCTAAATTGAGTGTGGGTACTCAAGATAAGGCCTGGTGGATGGGTAATTTACATGGAGAATTTACTGTGAGATCATCATTTCATGTAACAAGACAGAAAATGGAAGAATTTGAATGGATGAATAATATCTGGATTGGGGGATTACCATTTAAAATCTCTTTCTTTTTCTGGAGAATATGGAGACAGAGAATCCCCACGGATGATGTTCTTAAAAGGATGAGGGTACATGTGGTATTGAAATGCTACTGCTGCAATGAGGGGAAGGAGGAAACAATGCAACACTTATTTCTAACAGCTCCCATAGCCCAAAAGCTATGGAAGCATTTTGCTTCATGTGCAGGTATTAGCATTGAAGGAGTTCAATTACAACAATTGATTACTATCTGGTGGGATTGGCCAGGACAGTACAAGGTTAAACAATTTTTTAAAGCCATACCAACAATTATTATTTAGGAGCTGTGGAAAAGGAGAAATGCTAGAAGGCATGGAAAAAATGTTACATATGCGAGGTTATTAGGGCAATGTCTACAAATTGTTCAATGGTTCATTAGAGTGAAGTATCCGTGGATAAGAGGAAGGATTCAGAATTAGAGGGAGATGCTCACCACTCTAGTGCATATAAACCTACACTATATTATAGAATAGTTTATTGGGAGAAACCAGATCAGGAATGGGTGAAATCCAATACAGATGGTGCATGTAAAGAAAATCCTGGACAGAGCTCTTATGGATTTATCATACGAAATAGCAGGGGAGATTTAATATATGCGGAGGCACAGAAGATAGGGGAAGCCACCAATATGGAAGCTGAAATTATGGGTGTGTTAAAAGCAATGCAATATTGCGAAACACAAAACTTTCAAAAGATAATTCTGGAGACATACTCATTAGTACTTACAAATGTGTTGGTTAAACAATGGAGGATTCCTTGGTTACATGCTGAAAATATAGAGAATATACAGCAAAGCATAGCAAGGAAGCAAGTTCAGGTAAAGCACATATTTCGGGAAGCTAATCAATTAGCAGATTATCTGGCAAACATGGCCCTAAATCAAGCAGACCAAATACAAGTAAATAACTTCTATGATCTACCAAGCATTGGAAGAAGAATTCTCAACATAAAAAAACAACACATTCCATCATTGAGAATTAAAGCAAAGAGAATCAATCCATCATGATAAGCGAGAATATCTACAAACCAGAACCATTCAGCTACAATATTTACAGGTTCTGTCTTCTAAGAGACGATCTAGCTACGTTAGCGCTACTTCAACTTACAAAAAAAGATCAGCACAAGGGAGGGAGGGGGGATCTCAAACCAGGTCAATGGAGCACATACTCGATTCAGCAGGCCGATATCCTCAAAGCCTTTAGAAGGAGCGTCATGGTTCAATCCCAACAAAAAGTTATGCGAGATTTCCAAACACCTCCACCGGGATGCACATCTACAAGAAGGGGAAAGTTAACAGGGAAACTAGCTGGGAGAAGCACAGAAAATAAAGTGAATACCTTTGTGAGCTGTTATATCACCTCACTATCCATGGATGCAGAATATTGATGACCCAGAGGTGGAGAAGAATAAAAAACAAAGAAAAAGGAACAAGAAATATGGAGGTGGTGGAATAGAGGAGAACTCTTTTAGGAAATCCTACTCTTAGTCTTTTACTTCCTATTTTGGGCCATCTTTCTCTTGCTTATTTGGGCTTATTTTGTCATATGATGTAAGGATTTTTCAGATGAAATAAATGGACCCCTGGTCCAAAAATTCATCAAAAAGAAAAAGTAAGAAGACGATGGTTTTGAGGTGTGTAATCACTTTCTTGAAAGAGATATTGCCCATGTTCATATTGGGGTAAATACAAACAATTCTCTTCAAGGATACAACAAAGCCCTTTGTTTATACATGCAGATTTTTCTTAGGCTACTTCTAGAGAGTCTTTATATTTATAGTACTTAAGAGATGACTCTTCATAAGAGTCATGTTCTTTCATGAACATATGACTTTTCATAAAAATCATGTTCTGAACAAATAACTTTTCATAACAGTCATGTTCTTTCACAAAAAAATATGCCTGTTCAATTTAAGACCTCTATATATTACAAAATATCCAACAATCCCTCCACTAGTTTATAATGTTTCTCATAATATCATGCATACAAAGAGTATCTTATAATAGATTTGAACTTTCTATTAGTGCAAGTACTTTAAAGTTCTGACGAAATAATTGGTATCTTAAAAGATTTGACCACAACTCCCAAAATCAAAAATATCACACAATATTATTTATAGCTTAGAAACCCTTGTATTTGCTTTAACACGATTATGACCATGTGCTCATCTTGATTTCATGAATATTTACAAAATCAACCCTTTAGATCTTGCTTGAAGCGACACCACTTCAATATACATATAGGTGAAATTAACTACTATGTCCCACATTTACTAATTTTATTAATAATTAACTCAACCTCCGTGTAACAGTCTGCACTATGGAGTTTGTCACTATGCCCCTGTTATTTTAAGCATTTAACAACTCCTCAATTTCTCACATAACAGTATGCAGTACACTTGAATCAATGCTCTAAAAAGAAAACTCGTGCTTTAGCAACACAAAGTAACTTGTTATTACCCGCTGAACTTGTATTGTCAAAGTGTATACTAACTCAAAGTTGGGTTCCCATCACTTATGTTTATTTTAAGGATTTTAGCCTTATTCATTCACACACTTATTACACTGCATCTTTTGAAACTAGATTTACAAGATTTATATAAATCATAAACAAATCTTTTACTTAGGCATATCATAGATATCATCATTATCTCAATAACTTAGAATTGTTGCATCAGTAGTGGCCATAACATTTCAAAATCATATTTTCTCAACCATTCCATTTCTTTTCAAGCATTTATATGTTAAATATATTCTTATAATTCCACTATGGAATTCAAGCCTGTTTTGATACAAAACTTATGACACCTTCATACATGTTTCAAATCCAACTTATATGAATTTTATCATCATTAGAAGATTCACTATTTATAGACCAGCACACCAATTCATCTATGTATGAAAGGTCATGTCTATGCAAAATTTATCTTACAACAAATACTTCTTTTCATGAAAAGTCACAATATTTCAAGTGACACTACTTCATGAAATTACATTAAAAAAAAATTACGAAGGCTTATAGCCTAATCATCGTATTAGCAGTTTAAAAAACTAATCATCACTAAAACTGTCAAGTTGTAAATATAACTATTATATCAAATACATCAAATATACATCTTGTGAGTGTTGAAGAAATAATTTATATCCTAAACTCTTCAAATATTATTGACTATTAATCATAATCCAAGCACATAATCCGTAATACTTTAGAGAGAGTAGGTCTAACTTCTCACTAGAAAAACCCAAATTCTATCATAACCAAAATATGAACTATTGCCAAGAAAATTTACATCCACCTGCGCCACCCGACACTGAAATCATTGCTGATACAATTATGGATACTGTGACATAAACTACAGAGGAAGAGAAAGCCAATTTCAAAGAAAAACTTATCACACTATATCCACCGATTGAAGCACAACAAATCCCAAAAGGACCAAATCTTGAAGTGGATATGCTTATTGATCATCCTAACACATCAATTAACAAAGGAAAAGGAATCCTTCAGGATAAATTGGCAGAAACAGAGCAAGATGATATGTTTGACAGATGAAGAGAAAAAAAGAATCTATCAACCTTGGACATACTCAATCATCATCAAAAATATCTTTGGAAAAAGAATCAGTCATTAATATCTAAAAAGGAAACTAGCCAATTTGTAGAGAGTTTCAGAGGATATTGTATTAATTGATCTGGGACATGACTATTACATTGTTAAATTCTACAAAGAAGAAAGCTTACAAAGAACACTACAACATGGTCCTTGGTTTATTAACGGATATTTTCTATCAGTTAAAAGGTGGCACCCCAATTTCGTCGCCTCTGAAGCCATGGAAACATACTCTGCTATATGGATTAGACTTCCAGAACTACCCACGGAGTTCTACGACCACTCAATTTTAGCAAAAGTAGGTAAAAAACTTGGCAAATTGGTTAAAACAGATGTATGCACTTCGGCCACTCTACGAGGACGATATGCACGTATATGGGTCGAAGTCCCCATTGGTATCCCGGTCAAGAAGTTCATTTACATAGGATACCATAGACAACCCATTGTATATGAAGGCAGTGGCGAAGTTAGGATTTTTAATAAGGGGTTCAAAATCGAAAGAATTAAACACACGAACTAACCAAAGGGGGTTCAAAATCTGATAAACTAAACACATGAGCTAACCAAAGGGATTCAACATCTACTATATATATATATATAAAAAATTTAACCATGTATAAATAGTAATATTTTTCGCCGAAGGGGGTTCGGACGAACCCCCAAACAGAAGTCTGGCTCCCCCCTGTATGAAGGAGCAGATATATTATGCACCGGTTGTGGGGTACTTTGGGCACACAGTACAGAATTGTATAAGCAAACAGCCACCTCAAGAGCAACCAAATAGAGACAAGGACAGAGAAGAAGACAAAAGCATGAGTCAATTGAGCATCGGAGAGGATGAAGTGCCTTGGCAAACAATAACCTTCACTAAATGGAGACAGCAGATAAGAAGACCAACATAGAGCAACAAGAACGACGACCCTCGATAACACCCCATGTAAAACTAGTATCGTTGATACCGATGAACAGAAAGTAGAAAAAACTCGAACTAATGCGAGAGACAAGAAGCGAAATAGTTGTGTTAAAAGAGATAAAAGTAATAATATAATATTCAAGGAAAAATTCGAAAAGAAATGCATCCCTATTTGTCATCAAATCCATTAAAAGGCTTAATAGATATCAGAAGCCCTTACATCTCATAGAGAGAGTTATGTGTTGATAATGAAGTCAATAATGAGAAACAAGGAAGCTCCGTTAGAATCCATGAGGAACACTTCGTCAACAATGAGAAACAAGGAAGTTCCGTTAGAATCCATGAGGAACATTTCGATGATAACACCACTCCAACTGAACATATCCATGAATTTAATAATATGGAATTGTAGGGGAGGAAATGGACCTGACTTTAGAAGGAACTTTAGATCATTGTTGGATCGGCATAAGCCACCATTAGTAGCCTTGCTGGATACAAAAATGGTGAATCACCAAGTTTTACTTGATGACTTTCATTTCAACAAAATGATCGAGGTTCCAGCCGTAGGAAACTCAGGATGTCTCGTTGTGCTGTGGGATGATAACGTGCTAGAACTGGATGAAATTGCTACAACTGAACAGGAAATCAATGCAATGATCAAGGTAAGTGCTACAAATATCTCCCGGTTATTTAGTTGTATTTATGCTAGTACATATCGAAATATGCGTAAAATATTATGGCAAAATCTCCAAACTATCAAAAATAACTTTGGCGGAAGGTGGCTTATAGGTGGGGATTTTAATGAACTTATATCTAACTCAGACAAAAAAGGCGGGAATGCTTTAAGTAACCCTCGCACAAGAGACTTCTGGAATGTTATAAGTTATTGTGAATTTATAGACATGGGTTTCAAAGGTAATAAATATTCTTGGCTAAATAAAAGGTTTAAAAATAGAAATGCCTTCATTTTTGAAAGACCAGACCATTTTTTTGCAAATAATGAATGGCTCATGAGTTTTCCGGACGCTCAAGTTCTCCATCTCTCTAGAACTCACTCAGACCATTGTCCATTATTACTTAGTCTCCTAAAAAATGTCAACTTTAAAAAGGAACGCATTTTTAGATTCGAATCTATGTGGTCTTGTCACCCTGAACTTGTTAATATTATTCAAAATGTTTGAAATAATAATCCTAATCTCCCTACAGCCATTAACAAGTTTGTAAGAGATGTCACTATTTGGAATAGAGATACATTTGATAATATCTTCTATAAGAAGAATAAGCTCATAAGGAGACTACAAGGTATACAAAAATCTGAAAATTATCCTGAAAGTCACTTCCTAATAAACCTCGAGCAAAATCTTATACAAGAATATAATACTATTCTGAAAATGGAAGAGGAGTTTTGGAAACTAAAATCTAGAATAAGTTGGTTAAATGAGGGCGATGCTAATACAAAATTCTTTCACACATCCACCCTAAATCGTAGAAGGAGAAATAAGATTTTATCATTACAACTAGATGATGACTCATGGATATATGACCAGAACCTCATTATTCAGCACACTGCTGACTATTTTAAAATTTTATTTAATTCTAGTCATATAAAATCTAGCAACCACCCACTGATTTATGGAAAAATCAGTCTTTCTCCGAATGATAGCCAATACTTAGGAAAAGAACCAACAGAGGGGGAAATCCTTGATGCTGTGAGATCTTTTCAACCCTTCAAAGCTCCGGGACCAGATGGACTTCACCCCTTCTTCTATCAAAATTACTTGAAGAGTTAAATGATTTGTGGTCTGTGGGGACAAAAACCATTGATTCCTTTTCTAACGAGACATTTCAATTGCGAGTTGCTCTCATGTGGACCATAAATGATTTTCCAGCATATGGTTCTCTATCAGGATGGTGTACTAATGGTCAATTTGCATGCCCCTGCTGCAACATAAACACTCAATCTAAATGGCTGAAACATGGTAAAAAGTTTTGTTTCATGGGCCATCGGCGTTTCTTGATGCAAGGACATAAATATCGAAATGATGCAAAATCATTTGATGGGACTAAAGAATTAAGACCCGCACCTTCTCCTATATCTGGGTCACAAGTTCTAAATCAAGTTAAAGGCATAAAGTTCACCCTTGGTCAGTTAAGTAAAAAGGCAAGCGGGGTGATGAAAAACACATGGAAAAAAAAGAGTATTTTTTTCAACCTTCCTTACTGGGAGTATAATTTGGTTCGTCATAACCTTGATGTGATGCATATAGAAAAGAATGTGTGTGATAACTTGATTTATACATTATTGGGTCTTGGTAAAAAATCAAAAGACAATGTGGAAGCTCGATTGGACTTAAAGGAGATGAATATAAGACCAGCCTTATGGCCTCAACAACGAGCTAGTGGAAGGACATATCTTCCTCCTACTTATTTTACAATGTCGCCGAAAGAAAAGAGGTTATTCTACGAAGTATTAGAAAATGTTAAGTTTCCATATGGCTATGCATCTAATATCTCGCGTTGCATTTGCAAACGAAACCTGTCAGGACTCAAAACTCATGATTGTCATGTTATATTGCAAGAACTTCTTCCTATTGCCTTGAGGAGATCGGCAGATAAAAGGGTGACTTCTGTTTTAATTGAATTATGCTCATATTTTCGAGTGCTTTGTAGCAAAGTGCTTAAATTCAAAGAGTTAGAGTTACTGGTAGAAAAAATTGCACAAACTATGAGTAATATGGAGACCATTTTCCTACCATCATTTTTTACTGTCATGGTACATTTGGTTATTCACTTGGCTTTAGAGGTTAAAATTGCGGGACCGGTACAATATCGTTGGATGTACCCAATTGAGAGGTATGAAGAATCATATTATATGTTAATCATACATTTTTAAGTTATTAATTGCTAAAATATTAGACTAATGTAATGATTTTATGCAACAGGTACTTGCGTAAATTAAAATCGTATGTTCGCATTCTTTCATGTCCAGAAGGTTCGATAGCTGAAGCATATATTGCGAATGAGTGTTTGCAATCTTGCTCACTGTATATGGAAGGTGGCGATTCAAGGTCTTATTGGTCTAGAAAAGTAAAGATGATACTAAACATGATATTGATAAAGAAGGCTGTCTTTTTCCTACTATTGGAAAATCATATGGCTCTGTAGAAGTAATTAAGTTGGATCAGAAAACATGGGTGCAAGCACATCGATATGTGCTTTTCAATTGTGAATCAGATGTGGTCGACTATTACAAAAAGTGAGTATTATCTTTGTTAATTTAATTTAAGTCCTTGAATGTGTTTTCTTGATTTGGGTATTTCAAGAACTTAGCAAAGATGATAACTTTATTTGATTTCTACCATGACTGTTGTTGTGCCGTTTTATGTACCTATGTTTGAATTTGGAGGTGCAAGATTGCTAATTTTTGAGCAATTTCTTGATACAGTTGTCTCAATTGTCTCTATACATGTTGATTCTGATGTCATGTCATTAGATGGCAGACAAGTTTTAGAGACTGAAGCAGAGTTAAAATAAGATGGAAAGCTTCATGTTACTGTATGAACAATAATCAAACATAGGCCATTGAGTTAAAAGAAGATGGAAAACAAACTCCCTAGTGGATATATTTCTTAATTTGTTCAGTTAACTCTAGTTTTCTTGTACAGTGAGCATATTAGTGAAATCAAACGATTGCATCGCAAACGCCGCCTTACCCAACATCAGCTTAATCGCTTGCATTTTGAAAATTTTCATGAATGGTTCAAGGAGCAAGTAAGTAGTAAGATTCAATAGTCACCTACTTTAAAGTATCGTCTCTTGTACTAATATTTGTAACTACAGTTGTCTATTGCTCTTTGGGCAGGTCAAAGAGTTGGATCTCATATCTAATATCTCAAATGATGTTAAAGCCCTTGCACAAGGTCCATGTTACTTCGCAAGAAGATTCAAGGCATTCCATATGAATAATGGGTATCGATTTCGTACAAAACAGTATGAAGAGTTCATGCAGACACAAAATAGTGGGGTTCTGGTTGTCTCAATGACAGAGAGCTATGCAAGTACTAGTGACAGTGCTCCAAAATCAGGAAATATTACATATTATGGCAGACTGAATGATATTGTTGAGTTGAACTACTATGAAAAATTTAAAGTCGTCTTGTTTAAATGTGATTGGGTTGATGTAACTCAAGGTCGAGGAGTTATGAAAGACGACTTAGGTTTCACACTTGTGAACTTCTCACATCTAATACATTCAGGTGACCGGATAAGTGATGAGCCATTTGTTTTTGCTGGACAAGCTCAGCAAGTGATATTTGTTCAAGATCCTGAAGATCATGAATGGTTTGTCCC
>NW_006239393.1:306058-324451 GCF_000226075.1 Solanum tuberosum
AGTATGTCTTTCTCAAAATCTATTTCCTTGTTATACTGAATTTTGAGGCTATTGCCTTTGGTATGTCATATCGTAGTCCTTCTAGGTAACACTAGGCTTGTGGTTATCTCTGCAACATCATGTCTTTAAGTGTGCAAGATGCTATGGCCTGTGGGTTTTGTTTGATTTCTAAGGCTTACTCATGTTGAGATTACATTGCCAATCAAGTACTCTCAGGTTGGGCATCTGAAATAGTTTATTGAACCCTGGATAACAAAATACTATGAAAAAGTTTCCACACCTGACATTGAAAAAACTACAATTGCACTGTCAATTGTAAGTAATTGGGACTCTTGAATTGTGATTCTTCATTGTTGATCTTACCTTTCCCTGTGTGTTGTAATTCTGATGACTGATAGTTGTGATTTACGTATTTTAACAAATCTTTTGGCATGAGTAGTCTGCTACTGCTGTTTAAACTGTTGTTTGTTGATTTTCAAAGTCATAATTTTCTAAGTAGTCTGCTACTGCATTCCTTTCTCTGTATCCTTATATCATGATTAGTGATCAACTCATTGGCTTTAATCATATTATTTCTCAAACTGTTACATAAATAGCAACAACACCAATGAAGCATCTCATGAATGAGTATATAGACCATTAGGATATTATATAGTGAGTAAGATATCCAATATGCATGTCAATTTTTTGTCGTCTAACCATCTACCGCTATATGTGTACAGTGGCATACTCATTCAAATGGTGAGCTTGTTCAAGGAATGACACACTGATCCAGAAAGCTGTCACATTTTGCATTAGGGAACAAACACTGGCTTAATTGCCTTATTTTCTCCATTGTTGAACACATTTTTTCTATTTTGATAATTCATAGTTTCTTTTACCGCTACAAGATAAGAAATTGAATGTATTAAGATTGTTTGTTCTTATTTTAAGTGAATGACATTGTTTTCAGTTTGGTAATTCTTCTTTACTACCTTTGAACTTATTTCTCTTGTGAATTTTGTTTTTGATGTTATAAAAGAGGGCTAAATATGTGAATCAAGTTGAATCTATGATCATCTTTGCCGGCAATAGCAAATGCTACATATGTGCTTGTTTCTAAAGTAGCTTTAATGGCAATAGTAAAGGCCGCTAAAAGTAATTACTTTTAGCGGCAATAATAAGGGTCTTTACCGGCACCCGACACAAATGACACTAAAGGCTTTAGCGACACTGGATCCAATGGCATTTAATCAAATGCCGGTAAATGTAGTTGTGGCAATAACTATTGCCGCTAAAAGAAAAACTAATTGCCGCTAAAGGTCTCTTTTGGTGTAGTGTGGACTTCACCCCTTCTTTTATCAAAATTACTGGAATATTGTAGGGGTCTCGGTGATCTCATTCTGTAAAAAGATCTTCAAGGAAGAACGTGTTCCTGAAGACATAAACTACACACATGTATGCTTGATTCCAAAATGTAAAAATGCTACAACTTTGAAAAACTTTCGTCCTATTAGCCTCTGCAACACTTCTTACAAAATCATAACCAAAATCATCTCTAGAAGACTTAAAACCGATAATGGACAAATTGATAGGGGGCCATCAAACGAGCGTCCTAAAAAATAGACAAGCTACTGATAACGCTATCATCGTACAAGAAATCATTAACCACTTCAAGAAAATGAAAGGAAAGCTTGGTAACCTCATCATGAAAATTGACCTTGAAAAGGCTTTCGACAAATTAGAATGGTCTTTTATAAGATACACTCTTCACTATTTTAAGTTTCCTCTTAATATTATAAACCTTATAATGTCCTGCATATGCACAAGTAATGTCGCTATCCTTGTAAACCGTCAAGGGGACTTAGACAAGGAGATCATATGTCGCCATATATCTTTATACTATGCATGGAAGTTCTATCTCATAATATTAGTCAAGTCATCGATGCAAAAAATTGGAATCCCATAAAAATCTCGACCCATGGTCCCTCCCTTTCTCATCTATTTTTTGCCGATTAGTTAGTCCTAATGTCTAAAGCAACATTGAATGACTGTAAAGTTATCAAAGACACCCTTGGGAACTTTTGTGAGTGGTCTGGCCAAAATATCAATAACCTTAAATCAAAAATTATTTTCTCTAATAACTGCTCCCAAAAAATTAAGGATGATATATCAAATCATATGAATATAAAGTCGAGCGAATTCTTTGGAAAATATCTTGGCTTTCCAATCTTCCATAAAAGACCTTTGAAAAGGGACTACCAATTCATCTTGGATAACCTGCTGACAAAACTTGCAGGATGGAAAACCAGATTCTTGAATATTTCGTGACGCACAACTCTAGTCAAATCTTCCCTAAATAACATTCCAACCCATGTTATGCAATATATAAAAGTACCTAATAACATCTCCAAACAAGTAGATCGTTTTCAACGGAATTTCACTTGGGGTACTACTGACTATAAAAGGAAATTACACCTACTAAACTGGAATATAGTTACTAGACCTAAGGGGCAAGTAGGTTTTGGAATTCAAAACTACAAGTTAAAAAATGATGTCTTTATCTCAAAACTAGCCTAGAGAATATATAAAAATCCCACAACTTTGTGGGTTGCCCTCCTTATTATTAAATATACTAGAAATACTAATCTTTAACACCATAGACAAACATTTAATAACCACTATCAGTACTTGGAAAAATATTATGCTAGGTTGGAAGTTTTGTAAAGAATGTACTATTTGGGATCTAGGTAATGGAAAAAACATCAAACTATGGACAGATAGATGGATACCCAATAGTAGGCCTTTGTACCACATTATTAACGGGCCTCGTACAATAGATGAAATGGCTATGACAGTTAGTGATATTATTGTTGATGGATCTTGGAACCAAAACAGAATGAGTGAACTTTTGATACCAAAGGAGGTGGAAAACAGTATCAAAGCCATTTATATACCCAGAAACCTGAATCCAGTTGATACCCTCACATGGTCCCTAACACCTCATGTTTTTTTCTCTACAAGTTCTGTTTATAAACATGCCACGGATAATCATAGCATGACCATACATAACACTAAGGATAATCATAGTATGATCATACAAAACACTAAGGATTACAACTGGATATGGAGCCTGAATTGTCCTACCAAAATCAAATATTTCATATGGCTCTGTAATCATAATCGTCTACCTACCTGTCATTACCTTAATTCTGTAGGTATTAATATTGAACCTCTTTGTGTTATGTGTAGTAGGTCCGAAACCATTACACACATCTTTTTACATTGCCCATCAATACTGGGACAATTAAGGTATGTTGAAAGAAATCAGGGAGATAGCGGATTTAAACGATGTTGATTGGCATAATAGTTGTCGTAAGATTAAAAAAAGAATTATAAACAACAAGTTAGATTGGAGCCTTGTCTTTCCCTTCTATATTTGGAATATATGGCTATCTAGAAACCATAATTATCATAACAATACTAAAGACAATATCCAATGACCAATCTCTACGAGAGAACCATGAAATTTATACACTTAATTGGGAAGGACACGAGTAGAAAATGTAATACGGAAAACAAGGATGTTGTTAGTTGGGATCCACCGAACTATGGATATAAATTTTTCATAAAGTAAATCCATGTCATTCGAGAAAAATCATCCACAAAAGTAACAAAATATCTAAACTCAACTTTAGACACAACAGGGCATGGTCCCCAAACATCTGAATTAACTAATTCGAAAGCAAAATCCGCCCGCTTATTATTTCTAGGACTTAACGAGCTTCTATGGTGTTTTGCAAAATGCCAAGACTCATAGTCTATTGAAGGTACATTTTGAAATTGAGGACATGATTTCTTCAAAACTGGAAGAGAAGGATGTCCCAAATGACAATGTGCTTCAAATGACGAGACGATACTGGAGCAAGCAACTGATGGAGGCGCCCATTCATCAAGAATGTATAGACCATCTGATACATGTACTTTACCAATAATCTGCTTCGTTATAAGATCCTGAAAGAGACAATAATCGGGATATAATGAGACAAAACATTTTTGTTCTTTGGTAAGTTTACTCATAGAAATTAGATTAAAGGCAAGACTAGGTAAGCCTAGCACAGAGGACAAAGTAATAGATGAAGTGGGGTTAACGGTTCCAGATCCCTCAATGGTATAACTAGACCCATCAGCTATGGTAACAGAGGATGGTACTTTATGTGTCCGAAATTTAGAAAAAAATTTGGGAAGTTGCTTGAGGAGGAAACGAGACATTTGTTACCTAACTCAGTAAGGGAAGGGGTTGTCATTGATTCTTGATACTTTGTAAGTTTAGCATACTCATCAGCGGAGATTGTAACAGTTGAGGGTGAACTCGAAGTGGCAGCAACAACGGCAGTCTGTGTCTATTGGTTGCGATTCTGTAATTTCTTATAGATTTCTCCTATAATACTGCTAACTATATAAGGTAATAGAATATTTACAACATTCTTTCACACTCCCTCTCAAGCTGGAGCATATAGATTGATCATGCCTAGCTTGTTACACAAATAGTTAACTCGAGCTCCCGTCAATGCATTTGTGAACAAATCTGCTAGTTGCTCTCATGTCTTTACATAGCTTGTGGAAATCAAGTTCTCTTGAATCTTTTCACGAATAAAATGGCAGTCCACCTCGATGTGCTTAGTTCTTTCATGATACACTGGATTTGAGGCGATATGAAGGGCAAATTGATTATCACACCAAAGTTTCGATAGTGTGGGATACTTCAACCCAACTTCACTTAAGAGGTGATGTATCCATATAATCTCACTTGTGGATTGTGTCATAGCTCTATACTCAGATTCTGCACTAGATCGAGATACAACATTTTGTTTCTTACTTCTCCATGATACCAAATTTCCACCCACAAAGACACAATAGCCAGTAGTAGACCTTCTATCAATCTTGGATCCAGCCCAATCAGCATCTGCAAAACACTCAATGCAAGTATGTCCATTGTTTCTATATACTATGCCAAGTCCATGGGCGCCTTTCAAGTAACACAATATTTGTTCCAAATCTTCCCAATGTTTGATTGTAGGTGTGGACATGAATTGACTAACAACACTTACAGCAAAAGAAATATTCGTACAAATTATAGTGAGATAGTTTAATTTCCCAACTAATCTCCTATATCTCTCTGGATCATCGAATGGATCACCATCATCTTTTGTTAGCTGCGTATTGGGGATCATTGGAGTACTACAAGGCTTGGTTGCCGACTTTCCAGTTTCCTCAAGAAGGTCTAGGATATACTTCCTTTGAGATAAAAATATTCCCTTCTTGCTCCTACTTACTTCTATTCCCAAGAAGTATTTCAATTGTCCCAAATCTTTCGTGTGAAGCATAGAATGCAAGAATAATTTGAGAGAAGATATTCTTGCATAATCACTCCCAAGAAGAATAATGCCAACTATTGATTGTTTGTAAAAGACCGAATGATCACAATTGCTCTTAGTTAGCCCAAACTTCTGAACTACCTCACTAAATTTCCCAAACCAAGCATGTGGACTCTGTTTCAGACCATACAAAGATTTCTTCAAGTGACATACTTTCCCATTCTCCCCCTGAGCAAAAAAACCGGGTGGTTTCTCCATATACACTTCTTCTTGGAGATCACCATGAAGAAATGCATTCTTGATATCCAACTGATGTAGCGGCCAATTTTGAGAAGCATCCAGAGAAATAAACAAGCAAACGGAAGTGAGTTTGGCCACCGGAGAAAAAGTATCAAAATAATCCACCCCATAAGTCTGAGCTTATCCCTTAGCCACCAATCTGGCTTTAAGCCTAGCCACAGAACCATCAGGATTTACTTTGACTGTAAAAACCCATTTACATCCCACTGCCTTCTTCCCTTTTGGTAAGTCCACCAAATTCCAAGTGTGATCTTCATCTAACGCATGTATCTCATCGAGCATTGAATCATACCACCCAGGGTGAGTCAAAGCTTCTCGAACTATTTTGGGTACAAAGATAGAATCTAGAGAAGCAATTAAAGAGCAAGATGCGGGAGACAAGTGGTCATATGAGATAAAATTACCAATGGAATATATTGATTGACATTGACGCTTACCTTTGTGAAGAGCAATGGGAATGTCAAGATTTTCTGTTGGAGAGAGATTGACTGGAGGAGGATCAGATGACGAGAGAGTTGGTGCAGGACATGTATCATTGGTCACTTGTCACCTGGAATAAACTTGAACTATCGGCGGCTTTGTTTGAGTAAGAGGAACATCAGAAGACACATTTTCCATTGCTTGTTCAACACTACCAGGAACTTCCTTATAGTGTTCTGATCTCGATGGAGTGGTCCTATAAATGAGATTATTCTTCCTGCTGCTCTTGAGTGGGAAAAGTGTCGGGAGAGGAAAAAAATGATATGCTTTTAGAGAACACCACATCTATCGACACCATATATCTGTTAAGGGTTGGAGAGTAGCACTGAGAACCCTTTTGTAAGCGAGAATATACCAAAAATACACACTTCAAGGCCTTTAGTTCTAGTTTAGTAACATGGGGTCGCACATCACGAACATAACAAGTCTAATGAAAATAATGGCTTATTAGGAAAGAGAACACCATATGGAATATCACCATTAAGCACTGTGGATGGCATGCGATTAATTAAAAAGCTAGTTGTGGATACCACATCCGCCCAAAATTGCTTAGGTACCTTCATTTGAAATAGCAAAGCATGAGCTGTCTCAAACAAATGTTTATTTTTTCTCTCAGCCACTCCATTTTGAGAGGGTGTATCAACACACGAAGATTGATGAAGGATACCATATTGATTCATGTAGTTCTGAAATGATGATGACATGAATTCTTTAGCATTGTCACTCCTCAATATGTACAGAAGCATTAAATTGTGTCTTAATCTCAACACAAAAATTTGAGAAATGGGAAAACACTTCAAAACGATTTTTCATAAAGTAAATCCATGTCATTCAAGAAAAATCATCCACAATAGTAACAAAATATCTAAACCCAACTTTAGACACAACAGGGCATGGTCCCCAAACATTTGAATGAACTAATTCGAAAGCAAAATCAGCCCGCTTATTATTTCTGGGACTTAACGAGCTTCTATGGTGTTTTGAAAAATGTCAAGACTCACAGTCTATTGAAGGTACATTTTGAAATTAAGGACATAATTTCTTCAAAACTGGAAGAGAAGGATGTCCCAAACGATAATGTGCTTCAAATGACGAGACGATACTAGAGCAAGCAATTGGTGGAGGCGCCCATTCATCAAGAATGTATAGACCATCCAATACATGTCCTTTACCAATAATTTGCTTCGTCATAAGATCCTGAAAGAGATAATAATCGGGATATAATGAGACAAAACATTTTTGTTCTTTGGTAAGTTTACTCAGAGAAACTAGATTAAAGGCAAAACTAGGTAAGCCTAGCACAGAGGACAAAGTAATAAATGAAGTGGGGTTAACGATTCCAGATCCCTCAATGGTATAACTAGATCCATCAGCTATGGTAACAGAGGATGGTACTTTATGTGCTCGGAATTTAGAAAAAAAATTGGGATTACCTATCATGTGATATGTGTCACCCGAATCAATGATCCAGTTGCTTGAGGAGGAAATGAGATATTTGTTACCTGACTTAGTAAGGGCAGGAGCTGGCATTGATTCTTGATACTTTGTAAGTCTAGCATACTCATCAGCGGAGATTGTAACAGTTGAGGGTGAACTCGAAATGGCAGCAGCGGTAGTCTGTGTCTGTTGGTTGCGATTCTGTAATTTCTTACAGTTTCGCCTTATGTGCCCGGGTTCCTTACAATAGCGACAAGTATTGTCATTATTCCATCTCCCAGCTTCATTGTTTCCTTCTTTGTTATTGTTCCATACCCCAGCATTGTTGTTATTGTTCCATATTCCTGCATCATTGTTATGGTTCCATTTCGCTGCATCATTGTTATGATTCCATTTTTCTCCATCTTTGTTATTGTTCCATTTTCCAGCATCATTGTTGTTGTTCCATCTCCCTGCATTATTTCTTCCTCCTCCTCTTTTTCCAACAAGCACATTTGTCTGTTGATAGGCTGGAGTACTCTCTGTGCGCAACACCCGACTGAAAACATCATTGAGAGAAGTGTTCTCAGAACTGGAGAGAATCTGTGATTTAGCAGTCTCAAACCCAGATGGGAGTCCAGTTAAAAAACTCATTATCGCCATTTGTTCCCTCTGAGCTTGTTGTACCTTGCTATCAATACTGAATGGTAGAAGTACATTCAGTTCCTTGTAGGTTTTCTTGAACTCCATGAAGTATGTAGTGAGTGACTTAGCTTCCTTCTCAGAACGATAGAAAGCCTTAGAAACTTCATAAATCCGAGATAAATTACCTTTGCCAGAGTACAAATACTCCAAATAATCCATTAATTCTTTAACAAACTCACAATGATTAACCAAACCAACAACTTCATTATCAATAGAGTTTATGATTTGCAAGATTAGTCTAGCATCATCTCTAAGCCAAGCCTTTTTACCATCATCGGTTGGAGGATCTTGTATATGATGATCATCCTTTTCAACACTACGCAAGTAGATCCTGATTTTTCTACTCCAATCTAAATAATTAAACCCATTTAATTTAGAATCTGTAATTTTGGATAATGCTGGAACAATTTCAGTCATGGCAGATTTATCTTTAGCCATTTAAACTAATGTTTAGCCAAGAAATTGATCAAGAAGAACAAATGATCAAAAATCTGCCACCAAACTGGTTGATAAGAGCAATAGATCAACACTAGAACTGACCAAAGCAGTCACAGAAGCAAAGGGAAAAATACAAACCTAGAAGTCGATGCTGGGGCAGCAAGCGCAGACGTAATCTGCCAATTCCAAGAAGTCGAAACCTTTTCCTAAGATGCTAGGAAAAGTTCCAAATTTTCTAAATCAAAATCTTGAGCCCTAGTGGCTCTGATACCATGAAATTCAACAGAACTTCTTATTTCATAGATATCAGCATTACATGTATTTATATACTAGCAAGAAGATATACCAAAGGTAAGAAAATATCCTACAGATCTCTCCTATGATTCTTACAGATTTCTCTTATGATACTGTTAACTATATAAGGTAATAGAATATTTACAACATTCTTTCACAAATATAGATGGGTCTTTTAACCACAACACAAAAATAGGGGGAGCAAGGGGCATTTTGCGTGACACCGATGGAAATTGGATAGCTGGTTATAGTGCAAAAATTAATGTAAACTCGTCAACAAATGATAAACTATCATCTCTATTATATGGATTTCTTCTAACTGAAAAATTATAGGTTCAACACTTGGAGATAGCAACTGATTCACTCGAGGTAATTAACTTTCTTCAAAATGAAAGAGATACTCACACAAATATGTTAAATGAATGCAGGGATTTGATCCATAGAATGGGGAACCCCCCAATCAAGCATGAGCCTCGAGGAAAGAATAAAGTGGTGGACCTGCTAGCCAAAGAAGGCCAGAAGATTAAATCGGACAAGCTTTTTGAGGAATGGAGAGTTCCACCGTGGTTTGTTTGGAAGATACTAGAAGCAGAAAGAGTAAAAAGTCATATTCTACAAGCCTATAAGCCTCAATGTAATTTGAATTGTAACCAAGTTATATGGTCTGATAACTCATGCACTAGCCATAATGCAGCCATCTCTATTTGTATTGATACATAATATTATAATATAATATCTCCTCTTTTAACCAAAAATAAATAAATTATAATCCAAGCACCCCCACCACCACCACACTTTAATTTAAATGTTCCAAATGTCCTTTTTGTAAATTGTATGGACATCTAATTAAGATTAGTAGATCATTTTGTTGTCAAGTTAATTGTGTTCCAATACTATAATACATGAGCATTTAATAAGACGACAAAGTCTTCAACCTTTAATGAACGCAAAATGATCTAACAAAATTATCATTTCTCTTAATTTCAAATTATTCTAATAACTTTCAAGTATAAATATTATCCATCAAAATAAAGGAATTCATATATACCATCTCATAACTTGAAAATAAAATTCACATGATCTTTATGCAACACAATTATGAGATATCTCCACTGACTAACATTTGTATGACATAATGTGTGATATGCTTACCAAGTTCTGATGCATAGTTCTCACCTTATCATTGCACTTCAATCGGGTCACCATCGCTATAAGATGCTTTTGTACTCTGCATCAAGACATTGTTATTAGTAAGCTCATCAACATAACAAATTATTGTCTCAAGTATTAAACGCACAACTTTTAAGATATGACCAATAGCACCATAAGTTATTGCCAAATAAGATGAGCAAGACATTTCATCAAATATCACAGGTGCATAGCAGAAGAAGTGTTTTCCAATTATGAAATGTATTTTAATTGGTTGGAATTGTCACAAACTTGCAATGTGAATGTTTTGAATTTGCTAAATTTGCAAGTGTCAGTTATGGGGAAATTGCTTCAGATAGAGCCACCACCGAGAATTCTTCCTGCTAGTTCACTTCATTTAAAAGAGCAGCAACAAATTATATATGCGGCGAAAATAAGCAAAAACGCATAAACATCAAATTTGAAGGAAACTATCATCGTTGATGAAAGAAATCACCAGGAGCAGGAAAAATAATAACTAATCTGATATGGTTCTGGTTCTCTTATGTCCCGTTCCTCCAATCAAAGAAGAATCCATTCCCAGGGATAGTGCAAGTGCATAGTCAGAGTCTTACGTGCGTGCCTAACATCCACTCCTTCTAGTCAAGTGGCTTGCGGCACCTTTAACGATGAGAGAAGGCAATACGGAAGACCCATCAAAAAGGTCAAGTCTTTCACTACCATAAGTAGTTTCTAAGTTGATTTGTTCAATTTGTTGCAGACAATGCTTTTCTCTACACTTCTCAAAGATTTTTCAAGATTTGCTTATAAAAAAAATTCACTCCGAGCATCATTTTTTTTTCTACTTAAAAGTGTTTATCTCAGAAAGTTACCTAATATATCCACTTTGTACACATACTAAAGAGACAACTTAAATTGGGAGCAGAGAGTAGCAGGTTAGTGAAAAGAATATAAATAAACAATAGATTCATAGCTCAGTTCCATAAAAGAATTTCAAGTTGAAACAAAAATTAAGTCAACACACGCACCTGAAGTAGTTCTCCACATCTTCTCTAATCAAAGAAAGTTTATGAATCGTTTAAGAGAAACTCAAGCACTAAATGAAGATTAGACGAAATTAATCAAAGAAACTAAATGCATGCAATAATAAGGTTAAATTACTAACGTGTACCTGAAATTCAAGCAAGAAATTATATTCAAACTAATTGAAAAGTAACAAATATAAAATATACCAAATTATTATATCGATGATAATAATGCAAGATGATCTCGAAAAAATCCATCCAATTCTCACCAAAAATACCCAAAATCTCAAACGTTTGCAGAGAGTAGCTAACAGAGAAGATGTGAGGAGAAGAGAAAATATGACCTGGAAACAAAAAATAAAATAAAAAAGGAAACAAATAATTGGATTGCCATACACGTGTCTACAAAGGCTGAAAAATTAAGTTGTTGATGGTACAACTTACATAACGTTTTGTACTATCAAGTGATGCAGTGTTCGTCCATGTTTGTTGGCTTATATAATACTAGATTCGCCTAGGCCCGTTTTAGCACGGGCCCAACATAGTTGATTTTAGTGTCGCCTTTTTCACCGCAACAATACAACCTAATCAATTTAACTATATGGGTAGAACATGACATTGTCATATACATGTACGAAAACATGAGTTCATATACCTTTAAATAATATTGATCATTTTGTTTCAAATAGGCTACGTATCACAAATACATGATTGGGTAAGTGATGATACCACAAGTGCATGATTGGGTAAGTGATGATAAGTGCATACGACCACTCCATGGGTATAAACATTATAGACAGAAACCAGTAAATGTCTTGTAGGTGATATCTTGCTATCTTGTTCACATTCTCGAGTCCTATATCATCAATAAACTGACTTCATAAATAATCACTATTAGTGAATTTGAAAGAACACACACATGTTTCTTAGCAAAATAAGATGACATACAAGTATCACTAAAATTATCCTTACAACGCTTATTTAACTCTAAGAGGTGCAAATATCAATTAAAAACTATTTCTTACAGCACCTCTTATTATAATTATAACTGATAGCATGAATGTTGGTCTAAATACGATTTCAGAGAAACACATGATTATTGAAATACATTTTTTATATATAGCTAGAGCTTATTCAAGCAATGGTCTCCCAAAATCTGAGGGATGGCATTCAAATTTGATACATGTGTGAGAGTTAACACATAGATGACACAAGCATACTTGTTCAGTTTCTCCAAGTGTTCCTGAATATCTTTGGTATTCATCAGCTATTTGTAGCAGTACTTCATAATGGCCTCTTCCTTGGAGAATGTCATAACATACCCAACAACACCAACTACCACCATTGAGAGTGTTTCAATTATACTGACCATCTCACAAGTTTTTCTCTTGTGGAGTCTTACAGTTCAACAAATAAGATGTCAAAATCAATATTTAGCATCAACATAGTAGTATCTTCCCTTGGAGTGAAAGCTAGTAGGATAACGCTAGCAACCCCGAGTCTAAATAATAAATGTATGCCGAAAATGTGAATATTGAACTGAAATGTTATCAATAAAAGGGTGAATTTACTTGATACATGTTTTTCAACTTCTCTCACAATGTGGGTTATTCCAACCTTATAACCCAAGAAGGAAGTCAGCTTCCAAGGTTTGCTTGTATCATCCTTAGGCACTGAAATAAATGAAAAGGCAAATGAAAAAAGATGATGGATAAGGAAAGACTTGAAATATTTACTAAAATGTAGTAGGTGCTGATATTGTAGAGAAGCTAAGTTGCCAGACAAAAAAGGAGGAGGCTGCAAATGGTAAAAACATACATATGTTAAAAAGTGATAAATTCAAGAACTGAATCATCTAATATCAGTACATTTTTTTCCTTTAAGGTAAGAGCAAGTAGCTATGTAGTCGGGTCTCTATATAGAACCATAACTGCACTTGTATTTCTTGCAAGATTATCTTGTTGCTAATTTTCTTTTCCTTGTTGTTATTCATCAGATTATAGGGATGGCAAGAAAAATAATGAGATCTACAATATTTTTCAGAAATTACAGATAAAGACAACCTTTATGTACATGCTCACAACAATACTACTAATGTCCTGCCTCCACAACATCATCACGGGGTGAGATCACCACAACCTGAGATTTGGCAGAGTCAAGTACAATGTAAAATATTCTGGCTTTCCTCCTCTTGAGCAGAACTATTTTAGAAGATATAAGAAAACTTGCAAGAATCCATTTTCAAAAAACAATCTCGGTAGTTCCAAAAGTTATTAGCAAATTAGATGAGTGATACTATATGCCTCCATCAGAAGGTTGACAAATACATAGATTCATACTAACATAATTCATATATGATGGTAAGTCCCGAAAAGGAAGAGTTCAACAAAGTTGTCTCTAATTGACATTAACTATTCTTTCTATCTAAACGTGTGGCTTCTTTTGAACTAATTTTTTTGCTAAACTCATCTCATTAGAGTGAAGTGGTTGAATGCCTCTCTCCTTATGGTCAAGTGGTATTCGACCATAAAACATCATCCAGTTCCTTGCAAAAATAAAGTAAAGAAACTTGCAACTCCTACCCTCAACATAAATCAATTTATTCACACAAATTCATCAAATAAGAAATTAGTAAGTAGTTAATCAACAACTCTACAAAAAAGTAAATACTTTTTACTCCAATATTTCAACAATAGAGAAAAAATCCATTAACATCTTACCACTTCCTGTGCTTCTTCTTCTAGAGATGCTCGTAGAAATAAAATTAAAAAATTACACCTCTAAATAGAAGGATTTACCAAATGATGAATTGACCCTTGCAACTGAAACTTTACCATTCTACTAATCTATCACGATAAGAACCAACACCTTTTTTATTATCAAAATTGTTTATGATCAGTCAAATTTAACATTCATATTCATAGATGCAAATACATTGAAAGGAAAGATATACTTACCTCTAAAAGAGCCTGAGAAAAATGAAATCTTCAGAGAAGAGCAGTGTTGAAGTCAATTTTCGTGTTGACATTGAAAGAATAGTTATCAAAAAAGGCACTACACATGTCTATTGTTATAGTTCACGCGTTAGAAGGTGAAAGCTTAAAATAAGGTGAGTGTCAGAAATTACAAAATTGAATTTTATTTCTATTGCCACTGCGACACCACTTTAATCAGTATCATCCAAGAATTAGTGTCACAGCACTTCAATGATATCATCTAAGAACAATATGATATAACTAAACTCCATTGCACCTATGTATTTTCAAGGATGTATGTACAAATCACAATAAAATCATTTGCATGCATAAAGGATAATCAGAAATCCACAAGAAACAACTCAAAAGAATAGACAAATTAATTAAAACCCAAAATAGGAACTAACATATACCTTGCAGATGGAGAACTAAGTGAGTATAGTAAACAGTGCAAGATTCCTAAAAACTCTCATCAAAACAAAGAGCTCCTCCTCTGACAAACCAAGCACAACATCAAGAGTTCAAGCAAGGAAGTGCATTGTGGTGCTTAGAAGATAAAAAAAATCAAGTCCATTGGCTTGTTCCTTCTTGCATAGCTAAAAATATTGATATATGATATCATTCACTTACCACCAAAGGTTGCAGCAGTTCAACTCTTTGTACATATTACAATCAAATCAGACCATGAGTCTGAAATGTTGGGTTGATTTTACTGTACTTTGGTGGACACAGTTGATTACTTTAATGTTATAAAATAATAATTTTGTGACATTATTGTGATATAAGCTCTTGAAATTGAAATAAGTTCGGCAGCGCCTGCAAAATCTTGATGATCTTCTCTATCTAATGAATATTTTCTGGTACATCAGTTGATGATAAGACTATCTTGCTACAGCCCAAAAATAGAGAATGGCAACAGGAAACTTCAAATAAGTTAAGTGAGGCATATAATCAAACAACTTGGATGTGCAAATCAGGTAGTTAGTTAAACATGCATGTAGAAATTAATTTTAGCTAGAAATTGTATCTAAAAGAATAAGAAACTAAGATACACATACCAAAATTGTGATTCCTATATTCATCAAGGTTAAGCTGAAACTGAAAGAAATGAAGAGAACAATAACTTGGGAACTGGAAAAACAAAATTCAGAGCAAACCTTTGAAATCCAAAAATCTCTAAATAAATTTAACTACAAACATACCAAAATTAATGAGTACAGAGACTTGAAATTGAAATAGAACAGAATAGGAGAAAGAGAACTCATAGACTATTGAAACCTAAAGCTTGAAAGCAGTGAGATCAAGTTTATTCTTTGAAGGGGTGTTGGTGAGATGTATGTTTATTTTGTTGAGGGATACATGTTGTCTGAGGGAAAAGTTAGTGTATTTACACGTGTTAAATGGGAAACAACTTGACTGTACACTTTATGTTGCTTATTGTACAACTATTTGTTGCTATGTTGGTCATAGTTACTGTACAAATAAGATAGCTTTTGGTACAACTCGTTAAAGCTGTGTTGGTACATCAAACTCCCATTTCTAAATATGAGTAATAATAATAATAATAATATACTTAGATATGGGACCCCGTGCCAGCACGGGGCCCAATATATGTTAACTGTTTCTGTTTCAATTTATGTGGTACATATGAAATTTGAAGTTAATCAATTTTTTAGTATGTTTTTATATATTTTAAGTTGCTAATTATTTTTATTTAGAGTATGTTTTACGTAAATATATTATAAATCACAATAATTAACAAGTTAATATAAAAAAAAACTTATAAAAAATTCATTTGTATCACATAAATCAGGACAAAGCAAGTAATATTTATGAAAATTACATAAAACGTACTATAACTCACAATAATTAGCAACTTAAAATATCTATATATCTATATTTCTCCAATTTATGCGGTATAGATGAAATTTTGAAAGTTAACAAAAACTGTTTATATGTTTTGAAATATTTTAAGCTATTAATTATTATGATTTATAATACTTTTTACATAAAAAAATTATTTATATAAAGTATAAAAGAAAAAAATTTAAAAAAGGAAACATAAATGTTAGCAGGAGTCCAATCTATGTTAATTTCTATGTTTTAATTATTGTAATACCGATTGAATTTGGAGAGCCAACTAAATTTTTTTAAAGGATTTTTTTTATAAATTTTAAGTTGTTAATTATTATAATTTATAATATTTTTATTAATTTTAAACCAATATATGTTTTTCTCTGTCTCAATTACATGAGACATATGGAATTCGGAGAGTCAACTAAAATTTTAAAATATGTTGAGTTGTTAATTATTATACCTTATAGTACTATTACGTGATTTTCAAATAAAATATGTATTTTTTAATTTCAATTTATATGTCATTGATATAATTACATATATTAAGTAATGAAGAATTAATGTGTAAATTATGTGACACCTATGAATTTTGGAGTGTAAATCAAATTAGTTATATGAATTTGTTTTAAAAAGCGGTTAATTATTATAATTTATAATACTTTTTATATATTTTTTAAATGATATATATATATATATATATATCTTTATGATATTGATATTAGTATTATAATAAATTAAATTTTATTATTTTAAATTTATGATCTCAATTGTCAGCCTATGCCACATTATAAAATGTTCCAAAGTAGATATCAGATTTACAAAAATGTCGATGCCAGCTAAAGTAATAAAATAACATCTAAGGACATGAACCTATATATGTATATATAAAGCTGAATATTGACAATTTGATGTGGCATCTCTCTATGACCAGTATTTGTATTCATCTTTTTTTTCCTTTTTTTGACATTTTATCTGTGTTTTGTATTTTTTATTTGTATTTAAAAAAAAAGTATTTATGTCATACCCGATTAATTATGCCCTTTATAACATCCATTACACTAATATAGATTTAAGTAAATGAAAATGGAAGATGAAAAGATAAAAACTATTCATTTTTTATAACTGTTTATAATTATTTAGCCTATAAAATAAAAACAAAATAGTTGAGCATTTGTAACAAATAAGAACAAATTTCTTCACTTTGGCTCTTCTTCTTCTGACGATAATGATCAATATATGGTATCAACTTTTGTCGCTAAGATGTCCATCAAATTTCTAGGTCATGTGACTTTTTTAACAAAAGAGAAAGAGAGAATATCTCATTATTCTTGTGAAGACATTGATGTAAAGAAAGAGATTATGTAACAAAAAATTCTTTTCAAAATAAAAGACTTTTTGAAAAAATGTTTATTCCTCCTACAAGGAGAGAAAATTCATTGTGGTTGAGAAATTTATAAGAAGTCTGATTAGTGTTTGAAAGGGTAAGAAAAATTATTCGGAGAAAAAATCATTCTATTTATGGAATTCGTATCAAATTAGGAGGAGAACAAGCAAAAATTTATTTTGTAATTTGAAAAGAGAGAAAATTAGATATTATTTATTTCAATGTCATTATTCTTCTAATTTCTTTCTTCTTTAATTTTGTCTTGATTTTTTGTATGTTTAATTAAAGGTTTTTTTTCTTATTTATCTTTAATTAAAGTTTATATATATTTTCTTAAAAAAGAATTTAAAAAGATGATCATATTTAGTTCCTTTCCTCATCAATGCTATTAATCTCATAATTAGTGTTATTTATATTATTTTCTTAATTACTTTTTTTTCTTTCATTTAATTATTTATTTGAAGAAATTAGTTATTATAACTTTATAAGAATTACACATGTATTTTTACATAATTGATTTGTTATTTTTAAAATTTTTGGATCATTCTTCATCTTAAAGTTCCTATCTATATGTAATAATAAAGCTAAAATAGAAAATGTGGGGTGACACCTTCTTAGCAATAGATACTTATTTATTCTGATCAATGTTTCTGACATTTTTTGTTATTTTTTCCTTAAAATAATTGTTGCCTCGATTTTTAGTTTTAGTTTTATTTTTTTAGCATTTTCTAATTTTAAAAGACTGAAAAATTTATATTGAAAATTTACAAAATATAAAAAATGATTTATTTAACTCCTATCATCATCAATATTATTATTAATTTGTTTTACTTCTTTTCTTAATCTTCATTTCATCATTAATGTAATTTATATCATTTTCTTACAGACACACATATATATATATTTGTGACATTTCTTAGAAGTTAGGATTACTATTTATTTAATTTTTAAAAATTTTGAATTCTTTTGTCATACTAAATACAACATGTTTTATTATAATTACATTCAATATA
>NW_006239393.1:325667-417875 GCF_000226075.1 Solanum tuberosum
AAAAAAAACGAATATATAGAGAGAGAAATTGAGGAAAAAAAGTCAGAAAAATAATTATTCATGTGGGTTGTTGTATATGTAGAAAGACACGTGTACAATTAATGAGCCACAATTAATTTTATAGTACACTTTGAAAGGCTTTGTGTACAACTTGGTAGTGCCGTGTTCGTCCTCTAAAGTCTCACTTCTAATAAGGAGTAATATAAATCACAATAATTAACCATTCAAAATCTTTAAATTGAGACAGTTAAAGTAATATATATTTGGAGCTATTGTGTCTGGTGGTAACTGTATATATGTATGAGTAATAAAAGGTAGTACACATGTCTTCAATATAGTGAATCATCAGACAGCTGGCAACATATAATACCTATTTATTCAAAAAGTTAATGTACAATTCTTTTTGCACGCTGTACAACTAATTTAATAAAGTCAAAAGTTAATGTACAAAATTCTTTGCACGTTGTACAACTAATTTAATGCAGTGTTAGTCCTTCTAACTATCATTTCTAAATAAGAGTAATATAGTAAAGTAATATTCGGATTCCTTCACTCTCTGCAGGGGATCAAATCCTTTTCAAATGAGTATATCTCCACCTTGTAGAAGTAAGATCTGCATATACACTATCCTATCTCCGGACGTCATTAACGTTTTTGTTGTTTGAAGCAGGGAATGATTTATATATCTAATATAAACAAATTATATTGTTAATGGGTATGAGAGGATAAGGACTGAATTATGTTCATCAAACAATATGCCAATGCAGAAAATATAGTTGGAACCTTCCACTGGTTAAGATCTTAGGTTCGAGACCTAAGTCTTCCTTAAATGAGCCTTATGTGGCACGAATCCATATTAGTCAGGGTCCATCGCAATGAGGTCTTTGACCCTATTTCCTAATTTATGTCATGACTACTTAACATTAGAACAATAGATGACATTGATGGCCTATCAGCAGCATGGTCCTGGACACAAAGCAGGCTAATATTTATGCATTTCAACACTGTTGCAAATGAACATGAGTCGAAAATTGATTTATCCATTAAGTCTAGTCCTTTGCTTTCAGTCGATAGCTTCTGTGCCTAAAAAAGTGTTCCAAAATGACCGGTAAATATGTTGATAACATTGAATACTGAATTCGTTGCACTTACATAACTGAGAAGGTTGAGATGCCTTTCGTGGTCATAAAATCTACTGTTTCTCGTGCCATTAACAATCTCTAACAGCAAAACACCAAAGCTGTAGACATCAGATTTCTATAGTTCTCTCATCGCGTATTCAGGGGACAAATAACCGCTGCAACATATATACAGGTCAGTAATTGAGTAACTTTTTTACTCTCTGAATGCAGAAATAGAGGAAATGTGTACTATGTTCCGACAATTTTCCGAGTGTTTAGCTCTTAAGTCACTTGAAAGGTTCTAGCTAAGCTGAAATCTGAGATGTTTGGATTCATATCATCTTCTAAGAGAACATTGCTGGCCTTCAGATCTCGGTGAATGACCCTTAAATTACTAGATAACATATCATCATCTAAGAGAACATTACTACTACTTCTGATGACCTTCATATCATCATCTAATAGAACATTACTAGATAATCTTTTGACAGCTATCACTTGTTCATCTTCGAGTTGATATCCGTCTATGTTGTATCAAAAACACCAATATATTTCTGTAAATAAGTTGCAATCCGTTGTTACATACCTTGTTAACAGGGCCGAATCCCCCTGCTCCAATCTTAGTTATCAGTGATAATTGCCAATTTAGCAAAATCAATAAGAGGTACTACTACTTCTGATCAAGTTTGTGACAATGCTTGCTCATTCCACAAGTTGTCTGTCGATGTATCACCTGAATTATGAAACCTACCAGACGGCACGGGGTCTTCTATTCTATTTCTTCTAGTTCCTGAAATATTGTAAAGTTACATTCACATATATTTATTACACATACATATAAATATATCCAAATATATATTTGAACAAGTCCTGAAATGTCATGTGGAGAAACTAGGAATGTTATGAAGTACTAAGAAATATGAAGATATGATCTGTGATGTTATAGATATTGATTGAACATAGAATTTGGAAATCTTCCAACAGCTTCTTTGAGCCAATATTACATACAGTCAAAAAGAAAAATAGAATTGAAAAAATTATTATGATTCTAGTGATTCACTAAAAGGTTAAAAAAGAATTTGAAAAAAAAAAACAGATTTAGCAGATTGGAAGAGGAGCACCATTCCAGCTCTTGAGACACTCCAACAATGGATCAATTAATCTGTCCATTACACATTGCTGTAAACACCTTGTCAATCTCCTCACCGGGAGATCGAACTTTTTCACCTGTCAACAATTCTGTTCCAAGTTCTTGTCTCACCAATCTGTACAATGGATATGATCTGCATTCTGTGATCCTGTTAGGAATTGAAGGGTTGCCACTTTCAACAACAGCTCTTACACTCTCAACTTCTTTAGGCAACACAGCGATTAATTTGTCCTCGAAAGCTCCAATCTTTTGGAAGATTGAGCTGTTGACACACTTCTCACTTTCAGCATTCTTCATTGCTTGATCAACAAGGACTTGTCTCAGCTTCTGCATCAAAGGGTAGTTGGAGCTGCAGGGGTCATCTGCATAGGCAAACAAGTATTCCCTGTCCACGACTCGAAGCAATTCCTTTTCGCAGAATCTTGCTGGATGAAGTTCACCATTAGCACCCATTGTCAAAGTGCTCTTAGCTACTTGGCTAACTGTGTTCTTGACAGCACTCTTCAAGTTCTCCTCCAAATGCCGTAAGTCTATAGCTTGGCAAAGCGCCACGAGATAGGTTGATGACATTAGCTTCAAGATATCAACAGCCTCAGCTGTTTTCCTGGCTGAGATTAAGCCCAAGGAATTCACATCTTGGTTGTGTTGCTCAGCACTTTGGACATGGTTAGTCACTGGATTTGCCAAGAATTGAAGTTCCGAGCAGTAAGAAGCCATCGCAATTTCAGCGCCCTTGAAACCATAGTCCAAGCTTGGATTCCTTCCTGCTGTCAGATTAGATGGCAACCCGTTGTTGTAATAGTCGTTGACAAGCTCTGAGAATTGGGCAAACATCAATTTACCAATTGATGCAAGGGCTAATCGTGTATTATCCATGGAGACACCAATAGGGGTGCCTTGGAAGTTGCCACCATGTAAGGCCTTGTTTCTTGAAACGTCGATCAATGGATTGTCGTTCACTGAGTTAATCTCCCTCTCGATCATCTTAGTTGCAGCACGGATGACTTCAATTTGAGGGCCAAGCCATTGTGGAGATGTTCGGAGAGCATAACGATCTTGCTTTGGTTTTTGAAGAGGATCCATTTCATGGAGCTTCTGAGCTTCCTTGACATAAGAGCTGCCATCCAAAATGTGTTCCATAATAGCAGCAGCCTCAATCTGACCAGGGTGATGCTTCAACTTGTGTGTCAAATAGTCAGTGAATTCGGGCTTTCCGTTCATCACTTCAGCGAAAATCGCTGATAAAACTTCAGACATAACAGCAAGAATGTTGGACTCAAACAGGACTATTGATGCCATAGCAGAACCAACTGCTGTGCCATTCACAAGTGCAAGTCCTTCCTTAGGCTGCAACTCGAAAAATCCACCAGTAACACCAGCCACGCGGAAAGCTTCCTCAGCATTAAGTTTCTCACCATTGGGCCCAACAACCTTGGAGTTAGGCCTGCCAGTGAGCAAACCAGCAATGTAGGACAGAGGGACAAGATCACCTGAGGCAGTGACCGTTCCACGGAGGGGCAAACACGGGGTAATGTTGCTATTGATCAACTTTGTGATTGCTTCCAAAATTTCAAATCTAATGCCAGAGTAGCCTTGAAGCAAAGTGTTGATCCTAACAAGCATAGCTGCCCTTGTTGCTGAATGTGGCAATGTGTGAGATGATTCTGTTCCATTGCCAAAAACTCCAGCATTCAAGAACCTACAAAAAAATATCATAATTCATCAACATAACATTTTTAACTGAATTCATCCGAAACCCCTTCGTGTAAAAACAAAAAGAAAAAAAAATCAGTGGAGCACTCAAGGTAGTCAATAAGCTATATATACAAAAAATATAAAAATTCTTTACATTGTCCGTGTATATAACGAAAAAAGTAGTTTGTTTACCTAATAAGTTCTTTTTGAAGAGCACCACCATTTTTTGTTCTTCTATGAGATGTTGCACCAAATCCAGTAGTAACACCATAACTATCTGTACCTTTACTCATACTATCCATAACCCAATCACTACTAGCTTTCACACCAGCTCTTGCACTTTCAGAAAGTTCCACTTTGACCCCATTACTTTTGTTATCAACATTTGCAATGGATGCAACTTGTGCAACTGTCAAAGTTTCACCCCCAAGTTTCACAATTGGCTTTCTAAATTCATCCACCATCTTTTTTACTTCATCCAAATGACTCCCTCTTAAAGAATCAGCAGCCATTTCCCAATTCAATGGATCATGAATTGATTTCTTGCACAAAACTTCTTCTACTTCTCCATTAACATGTCCATTTTGTGCAATTGATGCCACTTCTTCTACTTCTCCATTAATATGTCCATGTTGTGCAATTGATGGTGCCATTGTATCAAGAAAATGGTTAGATTTGTAATGAAGAAATTTTAGTGAAGATAAAATGGTTGGAGTTTATTTGTATGTATATAAAAAAAATGTTGTGAACTTATAAAACTTTTTTTGTTTTGGTTGTGGTAGATGAGATATCATGTGGTGAGTATAAATAGAGAGGAACAAATGATGGTTGGTAAACAAAATATGTGAGAGGGGGTTGCTAGGAAAAACACTAAAATGGTGGTTGTTGAAGATTAACAGTACTACCTCCGTTCATTTTCACTTGTCATTAGTTAGCGACATAGGTATTAGTTGATGTTTAGTATTAGATCCTCAAGAATGATTTGGAGAATAATATTTAATGTTAATGGTAAAACATGGAAAAAAATAATTATATTTTTTTTATTTGTTAAAAGTGACAAATAAAAATGAAAATATATTTTAGGAATAATTGATCAGTAAAAGTGAATGGAGGGAGGATTATATATGTATAATCAATTTTATTATAAGTTATGAACGAATATATTTTTATAAAACTTTTGAATTTATCTGATATAAGATTTTGTTTATATTGGTCAATATTAATTGGTCAAAACATAGTATGAGTCAAACTTAGCAACCAAATATATAGTACCAACCAAGTGATTTCCATCTTCTTGTTTTTGTTTTTATGTTTTGTTTTTTAAAAAAATGTTTTTTAATTTGACTTTTTAAATAGGGTATTAGGAAGGTTGATAGAAATGATGGCTTTGAATAGGAAAGACACTGGAAGAAAATAAAGTGAGAAAATAGAAGAAAGTTTCTTTGTGAACCAAGTGGGTGCACTTTTGTTAGGTTTTGTTCCATATATATCCATTAATTAATTTAAAATATGTTTCAAATTGCATTCATACTAGAGTGTTCACCTAATAGTGAGTATCCACTTTATTAGATTGGTCAAGTATTATTTTTATAATTAATTAATTTAAAATATGTTTCAAATTGCATTCATACTAGAGTGTTCACCTAATAG
Organism: Solanum tuberosum; assembly: GCF_000226075.1. Classification (NCBI taxonomy): domain Eukaryota; kingdom Viridiplantae; phylum Streptophyta; class Magnoliopsida; order Solanales; family Solanaceae; genus Solanum; species Solanum tuberosum. The sequence goes on from NW_006239393.1 coordinate 331,284, forward strand.
TGAGTATCCACTTTATTAGATTGGTCAAGTATTATTTTATAATTAATTAATTAAATTATAGTTTCTAAATTGCATTCATACTAGAGTGGTTCACCTAATAGTGAGTATCCACTTTTATTAGATTGGTCAAGTATTATTTTATAATTAATTAATTTAAAATATGTTTCAAATTGCATTCATACTAGAGTGTTCACCTAATAGTGAGTATCCATTTATTAGATTGGTCAAGTTATTATTTTTATAATTAATTAATTTAAAAATATGTTTCAAATTGCATTCATACTAGAGTGTTCACCTAATAGTGAGTATCCACTTTATTAGATTGGTCAAGTATTATTTGTATAATTAATTAATTTACTAATTCGGCTCATTTAAATTTATGTTAGGTAAGATTAAGTTTGAAGAGGAAGTACTCTATCTTTAAGATTTGAATATGGAAATTTCGCCAGTTGTCTTTCGATAAATTTTGAGTTTTATTTTATTTTATCTTTTAAAAAAAGTTTTATTTTATTTTTATCTTTGACTCTTATGAAGGTCCAAGTTGAAGCAATAAATACGTTATCATAAAAAGGTTAAATATAACGAAACAAAATTCTAGTCCTATAACGTTTGATTTTATTTTTAAAGTATTTTGATACGTGAAGTGTTAATATAACAGTTTAATATTAATAAAAATGCATTATATGTCACATTATGTATCATGTTATGTCAATTGGAGTGCATTATATTTGTGCCTTTTACTTTCATCAGTTGTGGTAGAATCCCAATGCACCACATGTAGTAATGTACCTACAAGCTCTACCGATAGTAGATTTTAGTAGTCACCTGATTTGTATGGATGCATAGTATTTATAAATAAATCTTCTTTTAACCAAAAAAAAAAAAAAAAAGTCCCACATTCCCAAGAGTCATGTGAAGATCAAGGTATCAAAGTCAGACTCATCAATCACCATTGTTGTATTTTTCAATGTAATCCATTCTATAGTTGAGTCCTGAGGGTGCCGCGGGAGTGTTAAGTATCACATTAAGGGGATAGGTTGTACTCTCCTTATATGATAGCATTGAGCAATTCTCCCCTCATAAGCTAGCTTTTGGGCTTGAGTTATAAATAAAGATATGACACATGTGCCTCACTGAACCCAAAAATTAGCTCATGCGAGGAGGATTATCCAAGTCCATATAAGCAGATCACCAGTCCATCACCCAACCAACGTGGATCTCTAACCACTAAACTAGATTACAACTAAAAGCATCATTGGTATTAAAAAGCAAATGTGTCACAATTTTATGTCATGGCTAGGGTCTTGAGTCACTATATGTTCAAGGTTTTGACACATTCACTAAGATTTCAAAGCATTAATCAATAAGAGGAATTTAATTAAATTACCCTTATCTTCTTAAATGAGTAATTAAGAAGTAACTATAAAGTAGTAAGGGTAATTGGCACATAAAAACATCATAAAATGAATGATATGCACCAACTTGAGACAGATATTAAATGTAAATATGGTAAATATAGATTTTCTAGATGACTTTTCAAATATGTCTATGGTATTTGATTTGGTATAAGATAGCAGATATCTAGTTGAATAGTTGAGGGCAAACATGCTTGATATGAAAACTCGAGGTCCAGTAAAAGGTCACTCCTCACCTCGATCTTATTAAAGAAGGAAGTAAATAGATTAAGGTTTCCACACGTACTTTCGTTATAGAGGGTGTGGGCAGGGGGGATGGCAGGGAGGCCGGACAAGTGGGTTGGTTCGTTTCGTCCTCCTATCTACGCAATTCTCTGTCTTCGTTAGTGATCATGTTGGGCGAAAGGTAGTTGTAGAGGAGCGGAAAGCCACATAGGAACATCAAATAGTTTATCAATGGTCACATCTGATGATAATGCTACATTATTATACCAAGAAATCCAAGTCAACCACTGTTTCATCCAATTAAGGACTACAGTAATTAAAAATTCATCCCATGGACATTAGTAAAACTCTATTTCCCCACAACTTTCTCGTCTAATTTTGGACAAGCTTTTAGGAGGTGAAATGTTAAAAAAAAATTAAAATGTTTATTTTTTATTTTTAAAAATGAGGTGTTTATCTAAATTTTTGAGAGAAAATAAGTGTTTTTTCGGAGTAATTCAAGTTATTTTTCAAAAGCTAAAAAGTAGATTTTGCTCAATTATACTTTTTTGAAAAGCATTTTTGAGAAAAAAATTATACTTAAAAACACTTTTAAAAGCTTGGTCAAATACTAATTGTTGCTCATAGGCGTTTTTAAAATTTAAAAGTCAAATACAAATTGCTTCTTACCAAAACTATTTTTTGGAAAGCACTTCTGAAATAAACACTTTATAAGTTGATATTAAAAGCTTGGTCAAGCAAACTATTAGTATACTCTAGCACAACAATATCAGAACTGGAAGTGGGTTTCTATATATGCATATCAACTCTTAAAAGGTATTCAACACGTTCATAAGAAAGGGTGGGTCCATTGTGATATATACTAAACACGATAATGTTTTGGTGTTCGATAATGCTGAACGTGGTGGGATGCACAAGTTGAAGTTGGCTAACTTTTGGATTGTCATTAAAAGTTGATGAAGGAATGACATATATGATTGGAACTAGGTTGAGCAATCAAAAGACTCTATTTTACGCACCCTAGAATCTCTAACATGTATTGGTTTTCATTCCAAAGCTTATGATACATGGTTGCTAGGGTGCACCGTGGCAGAGATAATGATTGGGAGTCGAGTTAGGATTTATCGCGACAATAGAGATTTGCAATGATAGATTATGAATGAATACCCAATGAATTATGATCCGGGTGGTATATTACTGACTGCAATACTCTTTTATGAATGGACCAAACATATCGAAGTAGATTATTACTATATTCGAGATGAGGTACTCGACAAAAAGTATATCTCATAGTTATGTTCTCACTCATGGGTCGATATCTTTATAAAGGCAGATCACATATTCAGCATGCAAAATCTTCATGCACCTACTTTTCTTTCTGATTTAGCACAACTAAAAATGAGAAACCATTCTTTTGGTCTAGAAACTATTCTTATTAAAAATTTATCCCAAGGACAAATATTATTAAAAAATAAGCATTTTTGTTTAGTAGCAGAAGCTAAAAAGAATAGCTTTTACTCAAAAGTACGCTTTTGAAAAGCACGGTTGGGAAAAATACATTTAAAAACACTTTTAAAAGCTTGGTTAAACACTACTTGTTGCCCATAAGTGTTTTTAAAAATTATTGGTCAAACATAAACTGGTTCTAACCAAAAATACTTTTTTTGAAAAGCGCTTTCAAAATAAGCTTATTTTAGAAACTTGACAAAACATGCAATTAGTATACTACCCTAGCATAACAATATCAAACATAATATGAAAAATCCTTTCAAAATAAGGAACAAAGTAAATTCAACAGCACAAATTCAAATCCCCAAATATAGCAAGCAGAAATCCAATGACTATTGTCTATTGGCATAAAATTTCTAAAGAAGTTACCAAGGCAATGTTACATGAACAGGCCAAGATTACATCATGAAGATATGGTACATCAACATGTGCAACCATTGCAGACTCATTCCTTCTCTTCTATGAAAACATTCAACTTCAGCGGAGCACTGGAATTAACGACATCTCTTGGGACCACGAGGAATTTTTTCAAAGGACTATTTTCTGACCAGTTTGGGATGCACTCTGCAACAGATTCTAGTTTAAAGGAGCTTTCCCCGTCTGTTACTACAAGCTTGTACGAGAACCTTCTCTTCTGCCTAGCTGGTCCAACACAGATAATGTTGATAGCACTTCCACCACGGTCACTAGCATGGTTGATGATAAAAAGTATACCTTCTGTCCTCATTTGAAGAATTTTGTACCTTTGATCTTTTTCTATATAAATTGGATGGACAGCATTGAAAAAAATGTGCTCTGCTGAAGAAGCATGTTTGTCGCTAAAATGCGCATATACCTTTGCTGAAGTACCTATAAAGTCACAGCCATGGGAAGGACACAAACAAGGCACATAGATGCATGCATTTTCATGCTCAGTGTTCTTACTATAACTCAGAATCTCCTTGCAACCATACCTATTGTTCACGCATGAAACTTTCAGAGATTCTAGAACATTCTCCATTGCTCGACAACGGTTATATCCAATTGGCAAACAGCATGATGGACACTTATTAGCAATCTTGATGCAGCAAGAGGCACATGCTATATGCCCATTCTCACACTATATTTTTGTCCACAAAGAAAAAAGAATGTCAGAAAATATGTTCATTGTAAGCAGTTAGAATGTTTGCAGATCACAGCTTACTCTACTCTGCCTTCAAGGTTTCTCAAAGTACGCAGCTTAAGAAGTAGGGAAAAAGAAAAAGGTGTTACATGGAAAGCGTAAACAAATTGCACTTAAAATTCACTATTTAGCTCTTTGTATTAGCATTTGCCATAAACCTAGAGTCATGGCTTTAATTTCTTGCTTGGTCCAAAAGACTCGTACATCCACTTTCACTTCACTACTTAGCCTTTCATATTAGCATTTGTCATTTCCCTAGAGTCATGGTCTTCAAGTTTCTTGCTTCGTTCAAAACACTCAATAATTTCATTTAAACACGCTCATGCATTAAAATGTCATATTTTGTTACAATAACAACATTCTACCTTAGAGTAAAACCATAGTGGCTATTCTGCAACTCTTAGATGAAAAAGGACAGAAATTAACCACCCTGGCAAGGAGAAGGATGTAGAACTTAGGATCTGAACCTCAGTTGTGTATGCTTTTAAATGCAGTAACAAGATTAAATCTGAAGTTACTGTGAGCTAAAACCAAGAGTTCTAAAAAGAGGCCTAGGTACATAACTTCTATCACAATAGATCTCCAACAAAGGAATAGTATACAGTTAATAACTTCTATCACGATAGATCTCTAACAAAAGAATAGTATACAGTTAATAACTTCTATCACGATTGATCTCCAAAAAAGGAATAGTATACGGTTAATAACTTCTATCAGATAGATCTCCAACAAGGATCAGTAAACAGTTAATAACTTCTATCACTGCTGATACCCTAATCTTTTGTGGGGCAGAGACTCTTCAAGTTCTATATCTCAATCTAACTCTCAAGCTGTTTGAAGCTGTCTCTGGATTACATATTAAAAGAACCAGATCTACCCTATCAATGAAGTCTATTTTGAATACCCTGGTACGGAATTCTAGGGTATGGCACATGCTCTTTCCACTCTACCTATTTTGGTCTCCCTTTGGATGCAAAATACAAAGCACCTGAGATATGGAATGGAGTAGCGGAAAAGGTGGAGAAAACGGTGGCAAACTGGAACATGCAATATCTATTTATGGGAGGAAGGCTAACCCCATCAATAGTGTACTGGACAGCATACCTACCTACATCATGTCCCTCATCCCAATGCCATATGAGGTGAAAGAGCAACTAGTTGGTCTGAGAAGGGCATTCCTATGGGAAGGAAACCGTGAAGAGCATAAATTCCACCTTGTGAAGTGGGATAAAGTCATATTGCCAAAGGAACAGGGAGGTTTGGGTATTAGGGATCTTAGGAAACACAACAATAACATTAAGGGAAGAAACTATGTCACCAGATAATTTGCAAGAAAAAAGCCTAATTACAAAGTAACTTAAGCCCAGATTATATCGGGATGTAAAAAGAAGAAACCCATTTACAATGATACCCATTTGTAATCTCTAGTCAGAATGGGATTAACTTGATTGAACCTGGTAGCCATCTCCCCACTTTAAGGGTCTTATTATTCTCCATCATAACCCAGTGCTTCCTCTAATTTGAATAGTACGCCATTAAGACTATGACTTCAGCAGTAAAACAAATACCTACACTAGCCAGTTATTCTCCAATTTGAATGAAATGTTATAACTTCAAAATCCAAACCACATGAGATGGGATAAACACCTAAAGCAGTCATTCCTCTGTCAGCAATTCTCCCAACTACACTCTTTAACAGATCCACATTTCCTATGCTCTTTCAATGCAATACTGAATGCTAAGTAATCATATTTCTATTATCTGACATGTCTGCTCTACTTCTGTATTTTATTTTTTAAAACCGCCTCCACCAGGTAGGGCTAAAGTCTGCGTAAACTCTATCCTCCCAAACCCCACCTGTTGGATTAACAAAAACGGTAACTTTTACACCTCCTTAAGAGCAATAAACTATATGGGTCAGATTATAAATGTCAATACAAATTCCTTTCTATTCAAGACCATGTCATTCAAAAACCTTAAGGCAAATCAAGAATTCTCCGAACACAATTAATTCCAACATATATACACAGGTAAATTCTTATACTCCTAATAGCAATGAAAAGGGTAAAAAGAAGAAACCTGAAAGACAGGAACACAGAGATGTTCAAAGCAGATTGGGCAATCCAACACATCCGGATCCAATAACGTCACAGAAATTGACCCGTTTACTCTTGAACCCTCCAAATTCTGATCTGGGTCCTCTCCAGAAATAGACCTGTTCTCTCTTGAAACCTCGGATTCATGAACTGGCACCCTCCGATCACCGCTCAATCGGAAATTTCCCTCAGATTCCGATTCCAATCCCCAATCCTCCTCCTCCTCTGCCTCCTCCTCTACTTCTTCCTCAACAATCCTTTCCCTTTCCCTTTCCCTTTCCCTTTCTCTTTCTTCTTCTTCTTCTTGTTGACGGATAACGACGCTACAAGAGAAAGTTCCGGCGGTAGTCCTCCGTCTCTTGGGTACAGGTCTGCTTGTGGGGTTACTGGGTCCTGCATCATTATCATCTTCTTCTTCTTCATCATTATCATCTTCTTCTTCTTCTTCTTCATCATGATCTTCTTCTTCTTCTTCTTCTTCTTCTTCTTCTTCTTCTTCTTCTTCTTCTTCTTCTTCTTCTTCTTCTTCTTCTTCTTCTTCTTCTTCTTCTTCTTCTTCTTCTTCTTCTTCTTCTTCTTCTTCTTCTTCTTCTTCTTCTTCTTCTTCTTCTTCTTCTTCTTCTTCTTCTTCTTCTTCTTCTTCTTCTTCTTCTTCTTCTTCTTCTTCTTCTTCTTCTTCTTCTTCTTCTTCTTCTTCTTCTTCTTCTTCTTCTTCTTCTTCTTCTTCTTCTTCTTCTTCTTCTTCTTCTTCTTCTTCTTCTTCTTCTTCTTCTTCTTCTTCTTCTTCTTCTTCTTCTTCTTCTTCTTCTTCTTCTTCTTCTTCTTCTTCTTCTTCTTCTTCTTCTTCTTCTTCTTCTTCTTCTTCTTCTTCTTCTTCTTCTTCTTCTTCTTCTTCTTCTTCTTCTTCTTCTTCTTCTTCTTCTTCTTCTTCTTCTTCTTCTTCTTCTTCTTCTTCTTCTTCTTCTTCTTCTTCTTCTTCTTCTTCTTCTTCTTCTTCTTCTTCTTCTTCTTCATCATGATCTTCTTCATCGCTACTAGATGAATGGTTCACTGTTATCATGGTCAAAATTCGGTTTTTGTAAATATTATTTCAATATCTTATTATATCATTATTATTATCATATATTTATACTATTTCTTTGAAACTACCTATGGAAAAATATTTATGTTTTTGCAAAATTTGGTAACAAAATCGAATTTGGTCAAATACAATGAGATTTGAATTTAAATGTTTTCTTGAAAAAGTGTTTGACTATGAGGTATAATAGTTTTATTTAATTTATAAATAAGTTGTATAGATTTTATTTTTTTGAGTTAAGAAAATGAGTAATCAGATTACCAAGAAATTTATTTAATGATTAGCTTTATTTGAATATGTATTTTTTATGTCACATTAGTACATTGAACTTGGAAGGTGTTTGATTATGAGTGTGTTTGAATTGACTTGTTTTAAGTGTTTTTAACTAAAAAATTTGTAAGCACTTTTGAAGTGTTTAGGTAAATTAAAAAAGTGTTTATAGATTATTTTTTTGCTTCATGAATTAAGAAAATGAGTAATTAGATTACCAATTATGGTTTACTAAGAAATTTATTTAATGCTTAACTTTATGTGAATATATTTTTTTGTCATTAGTACATTGAACTTGGACGGTGTTTGATTAAGAGTCTTTAGGATTGACTTGTTTTAAGTGTTTTCAAGTGAAAATAATTTTTAAGCAGTTTTGAAGTGTTTGGATAAATTTAAAAAGAGTTGATAGATTTTTATTCTTCATGAATTAAGAAAATGAGTAATTAGATTACCAATTATAATTTATCAAGAATTTATTTAATGACTAACTTAATTTGAATTATGTTTTTTAATGTCATTAGTACATTGAACTTGCAGGGTGTTTGACCTATTTGGCCAAGCAGCTAGAAAATGTTTATTTTTTTAAGCACTTTTAATATTTTTTAAAAAGTATTTTTGAGAGTCAAATTATGAAAAGGACAGTTACCAATGCACTTTTAATATTAAGATTATTTTATATAAAAAAAAAAAAAACTAGTTTGAATATCTATTATAAAAGGCAAAAGTACTCATTACCCCCTGAACTTGAAGCTTTTTATACGGTGTACACTTAAACTAAATTCCATTTTAATTACCCCCGAATTCCTCCGTCGCGTACACCTTTTTGTCCACCTGGCGTAGAAATTGACAACACACTCTACTAAGCGCGTGAGGAAGTGATTTTTTGCCACATCACAAAGCTACAACGGTAAAAACACGTAAAATCTCCATTTTTTCTTTAATATTTGGCATATTTTAAACGAAAAATAGGGCAAAATGTAAATGAAAAGTAAAGGAAACAAAGATTAACACTTATTTGGTAAAATTTTTTGACAAATTTGAAATTCAAGGAGTTCCGCGAAATCAGCCCTTATTCAAAAATAACTTTTAAACAATGAATTTTAAATTTAAGAAATTTATTTTTTGCAATATTAATTTATCTAGGTGGCTATTATTTATCCGGGTGGAAATCCACATCACCACTTTTTGCCAGCTGTCGCGCGCATGTAGTCACAATAGGAGCAGGTGGACGAAAAAGGTGTACGCGATGAAGGAATAAACAAGTTCGGGGGTAATTAAAACGGAATTTAGTTTAGGTGTACACCATATAAAAAGCTTCAAGTTCAGAGGGGTAATGAGTACTTTTGCCATTATAAAATTATAAATTAATTTTTTATGTTTATTTGATTAAAAGTACATATTATAAATTTTCAATAGATAAATCAAACAAAAATATTAACATGATGATTTAAATATAATTAAAAACATCAAGTCAAATAAATTAAAAAAATATTCCACAAGTTAAAATATAAAATAGTAATATATAAAATGTAAAATAAAATAAAATATTGTGTAGATGAAGGATAAATTCTAACATGAAACTTGACCAAACTTATGAGATATGCTAACTAATTAAGAAGGGATATATTAGTAAAAATGTATAAATTGTAGAGTACTTTGCCTTGAAAAAAAATAATCCTAAACATTAATTCTTATTTAATAATTGATTCATAATTTAAGTAATATGTCATCAAAAATTAATTAATAATATAAAATTCTTTACTCTATGAGTAAATACTATTTAATTCCTTTAAATATATAGTAGATAAAAGATAATATGTTAGTTTATGCAACAACAATAATGTATTCAGTGAAATCCCGCAAGTGAGGTATGAAGGTAGATTGTATGCATCCCTTATCACTATCTCGTGAAGGTAGAGAGGTTTTCGGAGGACCCTCGGCTTGAGTATAACAAATCAAAGTAAGTGAAAAGGGAAATCGACAATGAAAAAAACATAGCAACTAAAACAGAAATAGTAACAATAACAAAATAAAGCAATAATTGAAACACCATAAATAACAAATGGTGATAGAAAATAAAAAAACAAGACACTACAAGAATAAAGCTAACGCTAGGGCGGAACCACCAAACCTAACCCGTCGAGAAGCAAGACAACACTTCACTACCTACTAGCCTTCTACTCTAATTTGTGACCTCCACACCCTCCTATCTAAGGTCATGTCCTCGGTAAGTTGAAGTTTTGTTGTGTCCGTCTAATCACCTCTTCCAAGTACTTTTTCGACCTACCTCTATCTCTCTTTGATCGTACTCACTATATCCAACCTCTCTCACCTCCTCAATGGAGCATTTGTGCATCTAATCTTCACATGCCCAAACATGTTAAATTATGTAAGAGTAAATTTTACCGATAGTCATTCAACTTTGAATTATCACATAAATATCACTGAGAAAAAGGGGAAAATATGTATTATCCTTCGTATCATATTGTATTTTTACAAGTCTTTTCACACATTAAAGGTGTATATTAAATGTAAGGCATAATACATAAACATGACCATTAGTTTGGCTTCAGCGGACAACTATGCCCTCCAACTTTGAGTGTGCACAAGTAAACGCTTAAACTTGTATAAAATTGAACAAGTAGACACACGTGTCCTATGTGACATAATACACGTAGGACGCCACATAGGACACAAAATTGTCATATAGGATGCCATGTAGGACGAATGTGTCTATTTGTTCAATTTTATACAAGTTTAAGTGTCTACTTATACACACCCAAAGTTAAAGGTCATAGTTGTCAGCTGCCACCAAGTTACAGGTCATGTTTATGTATTATAAATTTAGTTATATCTTTTGTTACATATATGTGTAAGCTTTCTATTTGTAATTTGATGAACAAGTTAGGATTTTATTATGACTTTCTTTTTTTGGTGCAGTGTATAAATAGATTGATTAGCGACGTGTTTTTAGAGATTTTAGCATCATATTAGAGTCACACCAAACAACTCCAAAATCACCTAAGAATATCACTGACATGATCAGAGTTAATGACAAAGGAACGAATGTCATCAATGGATCGGAATTAACCAAAGAAATACATGTAAACATAAGCTTTAAGCACAGGTGTTCATGCTATCACATAAACTTAATGCATATAAGGATCTTAAACATGGTAATCTTATCAAAAGATGTTACAGAGAACAACCTGAAGCAGACGACAATATCACATATAGAGAAGCGGAAGCGTTAACTGAAAATCAATAAAGTTGGACATAAGAAGTCAAAGATATTAAACATTCTTAGAGTTGCCAGTTTCATCATCATATAAAGAAAACATTCGGGGGAGTTTAACCTGCTCAGGTACTTATCCCACACTTTGCAGGCACGAGTAGTGTACTTTACCTTCTCCTCAGGACCCATCAGCTTCCATCTCTGTGGCCTGAAAAGTGATGTGCTCTTACGTTAGCTTGAGTGTAACAAACAGGTGTGCACTAAGGCATTTCATACATAGAAATAGATTCTTACAGCTTTCAGGCCTAAAGATTCAGGATGTGTTGTAGCACTATGCTTTTTAATAAAGCCACAGCTGCAAATATTATTCTCAGTGTTAGCAGAACATGGTGGTTCAAAAGCAGTGGAAATTAGATAAACAAGTTACAAAGATTATTTACTCAAATAAACATGTCACCTCAAGTGCACCCAAGAGCAAGTAGGATGAGGAGTGGCTACTTGCTTTTTCTTCTTTTTTCTACTCCCTTCAGGTTCACTAATACCTTGATCCATCCTCTTCCCCGTTGCAAATTCTCCTTCACTAGGCACCTTAAAATTAAAGAATGGAGAAATTCAGTTACCTATAATAACCATCCACCTTAAAATAAAAGAACACGAAAACATGTATGCTAAAACTCCACAAGGCCAACAATGTTACAAACGAGTCAAATCACGAAGATGATACCAAAGCACATAGAATCCGAAAAAAAAATGAACTATTTTGACTGTACAGCAAATGAACATTTTACCACATTTAGAAAATGTGACTGTTATATGCTATGATGCTCCCAACTACAGCATCAGCTGAAAACATGTCTGCAAGCCGGCTGCAGTATTATGCATACACTCCTAAATGTTAGGCTTCTTCGTACTGCTAATTCGTGAAGATTCAGCTACTCCTCAATGTCAGTTTCTTCATACTGCCAATTTCCTCAATAAACAGTGCATTTGTTTTGTGACTGATATGCTATTAAACCATGTAATGGAGTGAAATATGCTGATAGTCCAATACAAAACAGCCAAGCAGAGCTGATACTTGCACTTTGATATATCATGTCCTTACTTTATAGACAAAGTTATCATTTTTACATGGTAGATATCCTCAGTCTCTTTAGAAGCCCACTAGTACTTCGACAAGTCAATAACTCCACGAAAGAAAACCTGGACTATCATACATTCAGGCACAAATGACTAAATATACCGTACCCAGATTAGATTGTTCCATTTTCCTACATCATCTTTTAAATGTGATATAAATGTCTTGTGCTCTGTTCACTACAACTTCACCTGTGTGAGCTGGCTCAAATTTCCCGTCCCAAGCCCGGATAAAGGAGGATTGCCGATTGTCGATCGAAACAACCTCTCTACCCATAAAGATAGGTGTAAGGTTGCGCACATATTATCCTCTCCAGACCCAGTTGTAGGATTACAGTAGGTTCTAAAAGTACCAATTGGTGCAGTAACATTCAGGAACTCTGTTTTCCCTCTTCCAAACAGTTTAGCAGTTGCCTACTCCTTCATCCCAATTGGTAGTCTAAAAACAAGCCTTAGACATTTGCATGGCTATACATCATTTCATTAAAACATAAAAGAGAAACTTCAAAGTTTAAGCTATTTTAAACTGAAAGAGAACCAAATGATCCTTGATGAACAATAAGTGGTTGCTGCTGTTCGGCAAAAACAAAGAAATCGAAAATTGACTGTAAAACAACAAAATATAAGGTAATATAAGGCACAAAGCAAGATGAAAAATCGAAGGAAATTGAGAATTGAAACCATTGTCATTGTGTGGTGAGATCAGGTGGAGAAGCCTCAGCCTCAACCTCAACCATGTCAATTATACTAGGATTCCGGCAGCTATGAACGGTGACGGAAGTTGATCGACGACTAGATGGGGGCGAACTCGTCGGCCTCCGGGGAATTCAGGCGTTCGTTTTTGTGCTGATTAGGGTTGTACCTTTAGGTTCTTTGCTTTAATTTGATTTTTTTCATCGGTAAAGAGGAAGAGTACAATCGGGCACCGGGTTTAGCCCGTTTCTTTTGTTGTTTTTCTTTTTCTATTTTTTGGTTTTTTTATTTGGTGTTTGAAATTCGTATTATAGTTTGATTAAATTTAGATCACACATTGTAGGATCCATTCAATGGTGGTGCTTGCACCACAACCTATGTTGGTCATTTCCTTTGTTGTTACCACCTGCATTACCCAAAAGTACTACCAATTTAGAGAAAAATTAATTTAGAAATACTTACTAACATATTTGGCATTCGAATTCAGTTTAGAGAAAAATATATTTAGAAACACTTTTAAAAGTGCATCTAAAATTTATTGACCAAACACAAACTACTTCTCGGTAAGAAGTACATTTTAACAAAGCAATTTTGAAATAAACACTTTTGGGAACAAGCTGATTTAAGAAGCAAGGCTAAACAAACTACTCTAGCATAACAATATCAAACATAATATTCAAAACCCTTTGACATTCAACAGCACAAATTCAAATCCCCAAATATAGCAGCACCAATCCAATAACTATTTGACATAAAATTTCTAAAGAAGTTAGCAAGGTATGAACAAGCCAAGACATGATAAAATAAGATTACATCAACATCTGCAACCATTGCAGACGTATTCCTTCTCTTCTATGAAAACATTCAACTTCAGCGGAGCACTGGAATTAACGACGTCTCTTGGGACCACGAGGAATTTTTTCAAAGGACTATTTTCTGACCAGTTTGGGATGCACTCTGCAACAGATTCTAGTTTAAAGGAGCTTTCCCCGTCTGTTACTACAAGCTTGTACGAGAACCTTCTCTTCTGCCTACTTGGTCCAACACAGATAATGTTGAAAGCACTTCCAACACGGTCGCTAGCATGGTTGATGATAAAAAGTATACCTTCTGTCCTCATTTGAAGAATTTTGTAACTTTGATCTTTTTCAATATGAATTGGATGGACAGCATTGAAAAAAATGTGCTCTGCCGAAGAAGCATGTTTGTCGCTAAAATGTGCATATACGTTTGTTGAGGTACCTATAAAGTCACAGCCATGGGAAGGACAAGAACAAGGCACATAGATGCATGCATTTTCATGGTCAGTTTTCTTACTATAACTCAGGATCTCCTTGCAACCATACATTTTGTTCACGCATGAGACCTTCACAGATTCTACAACCTTCTCCATAGCTCGACAACGGTTATATCCAATTGGCCAACAGCATGATGGACACTTATTAGCAATCTTGGTGCAGCAGGAGGCACATGCTATGTGCCCATTCTCACACTATATTTTTGTCCAGAAAGATAAAAGAATGTCAGAAGATATGTTCATAGTAAGCAGTTTGAATGTTTGCAGATGACAGCTTACTCCACTCTGCTTGCTTATAAATTTCAAGGTTTCTCAAAGTACACAGCTTAAGAAGTAGGGAAAAAGCAAAATGTGTTACATGGAAAGCATAAACAAATTGCACTTAAAATTCACTATTTAGCTTTTTGTATAAACCTAGAGTCATGGCTTTAATTTCTTGCTTGGTCCAAAAGGCTCATACATCCACTTTCACTTCACTACTTAGCCTTTCATATTAGCATTTATCACATCTCTAGAGTCCTGCTCTTCATCATTTCTTGCTTAGTTCAAAACACTCAATAATTTCATTAAACATGCTCATGCATTAAAATGTCATATTTTGTTGTAATAACAACAAATTGATTACCAATAGCTATATTCTACCTTAGAGTAAAACCATTGTGGCTGTTCTGCAACTCTTAGATGAAAAAAGACAGAAATTAACCACCCTGGCAAGGAGAAGGATGTAGATCTTAGGATCTGAATCTCAGTTGTCTATGCCTTCAAATGCAGTAACAAGATTAAATCTGAAGTTACAGTGAGCTAAAACCAAGAGTTCTAAAAAGAGGCCTAGGTACATAACTTCTATCACGATAGATCTCCAACAAAGGAATAGCGTACAGTTAATAACTTCTATCATGACAGATCTCAAACAGAAGAATAGTATACCGTTAAAAACTTCTATCACGATAGATCTCCAAAAAAGGAATAGTATACAGTTAATGACTTCTATCAGATAGATCTCCAACAAAGGAATAGTAAACAGTTAATGACTTCTATCAGATAGATCTCCAACAAAGGAATAGTAAACAGTTAATGACTTCTATCAGATAGATCTCCAACAAAGGAATAGTAAACAGTTAATGACTTCTATCAGATAGATCTCCAACAAAGGAATAGTAAACAGTTAATGACTTCTATCAGATAGATCTCCAACAAAGGAATAGTAAACAGTTAATGACTTCTATCAGATAGATCTCCAACAAAGGAATAGTAAACAGTTAATGACTTCTATCAGATAGATCTCCAACAAAGGAATAGTAAACAGTTAATGACTTCTATCAGATAGATCTCCAACAAAGGAATAGTAAACAGTTAATGACTTCTATCAGATAGATCTCCAACAAAGGAATAGTAAACAGTTAATGACTTCTATCAGATAGATCTCCAACAAAGGAATAGTAAACAGTTAATGACTTCTATCAGATAGATCTCCAACAAAGGAATAGTAAACAGTTAATGACTTCTATCAGATAGATCTCCAACAAAGGAATAGTAAACAGTTAATGACTTCTATCAGATAGATCTCCAACAAAGGAATAGTAAACAGTTAATGACTTCTATCAGATAGATCTCCAACAAAGGAATAGTAAACAGTTAATGACTTCTATCAGATAGATCTCCAACAAAGGAATAGTAAACAGTTAATGACTTCTATCAGATAGATCTCCAACAAAGGAATAGTAAACAGTTAATGACTTCTATCAGATAGATCTCCAACAAAGGAATAGTAAACAGTTAATGACTTCTATCAGATAGATCTCCAACAAAGGAATAGTAAACAGTTAATGACTTCTATCAGATAGATCTCCAACAAAGGAATAGTAAACAGTTAATGACTTCTATCAGATAGATCTCCAACAAAGGAATAGTAACCAGTTAATAACTTCTATCATTGATGATACCCAAATCTTTTGTGGGGCAGAGACTCTCCAAGTTCTACATCTCAATCTAACTCTCATGCTATTTGAAGTTGTCTCTGGACTACATATTAACATGATGAAGAACAAGATCTACCCTATCAATGAAGTCTAAAATTTGAATACCCTGGCACGGAATTCTGGGGTATGACACATGATCTTTCCACTCTACTTATTTGGGTGCAAAATACAAAGCACCTGAGATACGGAATGGAGTGGTGGAAAAGGTGGAGAACATGCAATATCTATTTATGGGAGGTGAAAGAGCAATTAATTGGTCTGAGAAGGGCATTCCTATGGGCAGGGATATCTATTTATGGGAGGTCAAAGTCATATTACCAGAGGAACAGGGAGGTCTGGGTATTAGGGATCTTAGCAAACACAACAATAACCTTTAGGGAAGAAGAGAGCCTAATTACAGAGTAACTTAAGCCCACATTAAATCGGGATACAATGATACCCATTTGTTATCTCTAATCGGAATCTGGTAGCCCTCTACCCACTTTAAGTGTCTTGTTATACTCCACCACCATACCCTAGTGATTCCTCTAACTTGAATATTACGACATTAAGACTATGACTTCAGCAGTAAAACAAAGACCTACACTAGCCAGTTATTCTCCAATTTGAATGAAATGTTATAACTTCAAAATTCAAACCACATGAGATGGGATAAACACCTAAAGTAGTCATTCCTCTGTCAGCAATTCTCCCAACTAAACTCTTTAACAGATCCACATTTCCTAAGCTCTTTCAATGCAATACTGAATGCTAAGTAATCATATCTCTATTATCTGACATGCCTCCACCAGGTAGGGCTAAAGTCTCCGTAAACTCTATCCTCCCAAACCCCACCTGTTGGATTAACAAAAAAGGCAACTTTTACACCTCCTTTAGAGCAATAAACTATATGGGTCAGATTATAAATGTCAATATGAATTCCCTTCTATTCAAGACCATTTCATTCAAAAACCTCCAAGGCAAATCAAGAATTCTCCAAACACAATTAATTCCAACAGATAAATTCTTGTACTCCTAATAGCAATGAAAAGGGTAAAAAGAAGAAACCTGAAAGATTGGAACACGGAGATGTTCGAGGCAGATTGGGCAATCCAACACATCCGGATCCGATAACATCACAGAAATTGACCCGTTTCCTCTTGAACCCTCCAAATTCTGGTCTGGGTCCTCCACAGAAATGGACCTGTTCTCTCTTGAAACCTCCGATTCACGAACCGGCACTCTCCGATCACCGCTCGATCGGAAATTTCCCTCAGATTCCGATTCTGATCCCCAATCCTCTGCCTCCTCCTCTGCCTCCTCCTCTGCATCCTCCTCTACTTCTTCCTCAACAACTCTTTCCCTTTCCCTTTCCCTTTCTCTTTCTTCTTCTTCTTCTTCTTGTTGACGGATAACGGCGCTACAAGAGAAAGTTCCGGCGGTAGTTCTCCGTCTCTTGGGTTCAGGTCTTCTTGTGGGGTTACTGGGTCCTTCATCATTATCATCTTCTTCTCTTCCAACTGAAAATCTCGCCATTTCTTCTTCTTCTTCGCTACTAGATGAATGGTTCACTCTTATCATGGTCAAAATTCAGTTTTTGTAAATATTATTCAATATTTTATTATATTATTATTATTATCATCATATATTTATGCTGTGTTTTTTTTAAAGCTACCTATGGAAAAATATTTATTTTTTACAAAATTTGGTAACAAAATCGAATTTGGTCAAACACTGTGAGATTTGAATTTTAAATGTTTTATTGAAAATGTGTTTCCTATTGATTTTATTTTTTTCACGAACTAGTACATTGAACTTGGACGATGTTTGATTATGAGTTTGTTTAAATTACTTAAAGTACTTTTTAAGAAAAAATGAGTTTTAAGTACTTTTAAAGTTTTTGGGTGAATTAAAAAAGTGTATAGATTTTTTTCTTTATGAATTAAGAAAATGAGTAATTAGATTACCAATTATGGTTTATCAAGAAATTTATTTAATGATTTTTTTACATTATTAGTACATTGAACTTGGACGGTGTTTGATTAAGAGTAATAGAGTATATTTGAATTGACTTGTTTTAAGTAATTGTAAGTGAAATTAATTTTTAAGTACTTTTGAAGTGTTCAGATAAATTAAAAAGTGTTTGTAGATTTTTCTTCTTAATTTTGGTTTATCAAGATATTTATTTAATGATTAACTTTATTTGAATATGTTTTTTTAAGTCATTAGTATGTTGAACTTGCGGGGGTGTTTAACCTATAAGTTTATTTACTTTTGTAAACACTTTTATTGAAATAATTTTTCAGAAAAAAATTTGGACTTGCACCAATGACCTTAGAATATTATGACGAATAATAGAACAAAATTTTACGTCTTTTTGTAACTATTAGAAAATTGCTGAATATTACGGAAATGTCCCAAAATGGCCGAAAAATCAAGAATATTACATAAATAATACAAAAAACGCCTCAAAAAAATTTCGACTTGCACCAATGACCTTAGAATATCGTGATGAATAAGAGAACAAAACTTTACTTCTTTTCGTAACTGCCCGAAAATGGCAAAATATTACGTAAATGCCCCAAAATTGCCGGAAAAAAAAAACATAAACAATACAAAAAAAACCTCAAAAAAATTTCGACTTGCACCAATGACCCTGAGAATATCGTGATGGTGTTTGATTAAGAGTAATAGAGTATGTTTGAATTGACTTGTTTTAAGTATTTGTAAGTGAAATTAATTTTAAGTACTTTTGAATAGGGGTGTGCACTATTCGGATTAAATCGAATAACCAAACCAAATTAAACCGAATTTTTATTTGGATTGGTTTTTCGGATTGGTTTTGGATTAATAAATTACTTTGTTTGGTTTTTTGGTTTCGAATTTTAAAAAATAAAAACCGAAAAATTGAAAAAAACTGAATTTATATATATATATATATATATATATATATAAATAATTAATGTTTAGGTTTAGAATTAAGTTGGAGTCAACCACTTTTGTCCCTTTTTGGTTATTGTCTTTCGTGATGATTACGTTTATATTTTATGTTTGAATTACATCTATAATAGGTATAGTTGTAAGTATTGTGTTTTAAGTTTTACTCATGATTTATATTAGAAAGTATATTTAAGGGATTAAATATTATTACTTTGGTTATATATGTTATTAATTATTGACATAATCGAATAACCAAACCGAAAAAAGCCGAACCGAATAGAGGAAAACCAATCCAAACCAAATTTATTTTGGATCGGATTTGGTTACACTTTTTACAAAACCAAAAACCGAAAATCCAAACCGAATAGTGTAAAACCAAACCAAAAAACCGAATGCACACCCCTACTTTTGAAGTGTTTAGGTAAATTAAAAAGTGTTTGTAGATTATTTTTTTTCCTTCTTAATTATGGCTTATCAAGATATTTATCTAATGATTAACTTTATTTGAATATGTTTTTTTTACGTCATTAGTATGTTGAACTTACGGGTTGTTTAACCTATAAGTTTAAGTTTATTTATTTTTGTAAACTCTTTTATTAAAATAATTTTTTCAGAAAAATATTTTTAAAAATAATAATAATTTGTGTTTAGATTTATTTAAAAGGTACTGTTGTTAAGCATATTGTTTTGACGATGTTTCAATATTTTTAGTAGAAGAAATGTTTATTAACTTTTATTTTATCTCTAACACAAACTATTTATTATTAATTGGGGCCTTATTTAATTTTAGTACCTCTCTCCAACATAACTATTTATTATTAACAAAAAAAAAAAGGAAAAAACTTATCCGCACCGGATGTTTACACCAAACTAATGCAATTTCTATTATTATATGATTTAATGAAGTAAAACACATGTTAATTAATTAAGGTCAAGTAAAATGAACTATAAATTTAAACACATGGCATGCATTTATTGGATTGGTGTATACATCCAGGTAAGTTTTATCCAAAAAGAAATTCAAATGAGCACCTAAAATGCTTTTCCCAAATTGATGTTTACCGCTATTTAAAATAGCTAACTCAAAAAAGCTTCTATTTTACCTTTTCACGCTATAATTTAGAATAAACTAAACAACAAATTCTAAATATCAATTCAAAATTAATAATTGATTCATAATTTAAGCCATGTATTATAGCAAAATAGTTGATAATATAAAATTATTTACTCCATGAATAAATACTATTTAATTCCTTTAAATATAGTAGATAAAAGACAACATGTTAGTTTATGCAACAGCAACAATAATATATTCAGTGAAATTCCACAAGTGAGGTGTAAGGGTAGATTGTATGCATACCATATCACTATCTCATAGCGGTAGATAGGTTGCTTTCAGAGGACCCTCGGCTCGAGTATAACAAATCAAAGTAAGTGAAAAGGGAAAACGATACTTAAGAAAGCATAGCAATTAATACGAAAATAGTAACAACAACATAATAAAGCACTAATCGAAACACCATAAATAACAAATGCTGACAGAAAATAGAAAACAAGACACTACAAGAATAAAGCTATCACTAGGGCAGACACCACCAAACCTTAACCCGTCAAGAAGAAAGACGTTAGTTCACTACATACTAGCATTATATTCTACTCTAATTTGTGACATTCACACCCTCCTATTTATGGTCATGTCCTCAGTAAGCTGAAGTTTTATCGTGTCCTGTCTAATCACCTCTTCCAGTATTTTTTTCAACCTACCTCTACCTCTATTCGATCGTACTCACTATATCCAACCTCTCACACTTCCTCAATGGAGCATTTAATTTCTTCTTCACATGCCTAAATAAAAAAGACATTCTTTTTAAACAGATTTATTAGAATAAGTAAAACAAATAAATTGAAACAGATAAAGTACTATCTAACATGTTTTCATAATTCATCATTTTATTTATAAATACTTTTAATCGTGGTTTGAGTGTAGTTACTTATAGTGAGTTGTGCCTAATATTGCATTTTTACTTTATAGGTACATTGAAAATGAAATTTGGGATCAAATTTATTTGTAATGATTTAAGGAACGCATCACAATGAAGATATACTGCGTCTAAGGGTGATAAACGGGTAAGTCGAGTCAGATATATGAGTTGGTCAAAAATAAGTCAGATGAAAACGAATAAAATATTTGATCCCAACCCATATTTGACATGAATTAAAATGAGTAAACTCATCCATATTATTCATTGCTTCTTATTATGCAAAATAAATATGGGTTAATACCTCAGATGGTCACTCAACTATCCAGTCTTTCCTCAGAAAGTCACTCACATGGTGACTTTTTAGTGAAAATTAAAAGTTGAGTGACTTTCTGAAGCAAAAGTGGATAGTTGAGTGACCATCTGAGGTATTAACCCAAATAAATATGTATTTCTATATTACAAGATTTTTTTGAATTTTTTTTTCTCCTTCTAGGATGTCTTTCGTATGAAAGAAAATATTTTCATATTTTTTTGAAAAATTAGTGTCTTGAGTCAAGGTTGGGTGGTCAAAATTTGGGTCTTCGTTCGTGGTCAGGAGTTGGGTCGGGGTTAGAAGTGGAATCCTAATTCTAGACCAATTTCGGGTAGTGATGTTTAAGGAATATTTAAAAAAATATATTCCTAATTTAAGGAAAGTTTTGAAATATCTTTTCCTTAGGCATGAAAGTCATTTTTCTTAAATTAAAAGAAAAAAAAATCATTTAAAAAAAACATTTATCAAAAGATTCAAAACTAACCAAACATAAGAAAATTGAAAAATATTTTAAATATTTTCCTTCATGCGAAACACATCCTTAATAAATGTATATTTTAGAGGTTCCTACACCAGCCGACACGGATTGTGGTGCAGTGGTGGGACTGCTCCTTCCTTAATCAGAGGTCTCAGATTTGAGCCCTGAGTATGAAGAAAATCATGTTGAAAGTATCATCCCCAAATGACCCTGCAGTGTGTTATCCAAATTTTTATAATAAAAAAAAGATTCCTACGCCCTTACATACTTTAAGGGGAGTGCAATTGGTGGATATATACCCATGAATTATTTGTATTTTATGATGAAGATTATGAGTTGATCCATATTTGGACCATTTTCAAATGATTGGATAACCAACTCATTTAAAATGAATTTGGTTGAATAAATAACCATAAATTTTAAGAAAAATTACATAAATATACAACTTAAGATACCATAATCACTAGTATTCCTGACCACTTAAAAAATTATAAAAATATCTTTTTTCCTTCTCTCGCCTAACCTCGGATACATCCCTCACATTCTCCCCACTCCACACTTAACTCCCCTAAATTCAAGCCTACAATTTCGCCATGTATCATCAGTTTCTTCCATCTTTTGTTTCGTTACTTATGTAACATGTGTTTCAAATATCAGATATATTATAACATTGTTTGTGTACAATGTAACGTGTACAAATCTTATTATTGATACATAACCTCAATTATTTCAAACATAAATCAGTATGAATCATGTTCATAGTTATGTATCATATACACAACTATGACAAATTTCATTATATTTTATTAACCAGTACATACATCCATTGTTATTTATCTTAAAAGGCTATGTATATGGAGATCAATGTATCTAACAACAGAGTAGAGACAAATGTATCCTGCAACATAATAGAGACCGATGCATTCGACAATAAAGGAATGTATCCGACACTTATTTTCCGTTATTTTCCTTTTTTAAAGCAGCAAAATCTTAAGTAATGTATTGTTTGCAATGTATCCGTGAGTGATTGAAAATAAGAGATTTTGTAATTGGAAAAACTTTTGGAAATATGGTATATAATTAGCCCTCAAATGTATGAGATTTCTATACTTTATCCTAAATTTTATCCATTTCTTCACCCTAATTGCATCTTTCGCTAATGCACGGGTGTCACTCCACAATCAAACTGCCATATCATTTCACTATACCAAATTTATTAGCGGCAACAGTGCCACTAAATATGTATTTTTAGTGGCAATTAGAATTCTTTGTAAGTGTTACTAAAGCCTATAGCGACATTGGATCCAATGACATTTAATTAATACTAGTAAAGGCATTAACCCTCTTTGTTGATGTGTATATTTATTTTCGCTAAAAGTTTTTTTTGTTGCAGTGTTTACACAACTGAGATTATGTCAAAGGGATCGGTGGTCCAAAATAATAGTTTCCATAAGTAGGGACTCTCTCTAAAGAAGCTCTAGAGGGGAAAAAAATGATAGTCCGATGCATTAATTAAGTTATTGTTATGCGTGGGGTTCGGGAAAAAGGTCAAATCACAAGGGTTTATTGATGTAGTCTTATCCTATATTTATGTATAATCAATATTATTTCCATAACTCAAATTCATTACCTTCTAATCACATGACAACAACTTTACCCATTCATTTTTTAGGTATACATGAACATGTAAATGTAACAAGCTGGAAAGATACAAAAGTAAACTTGGTTTTCATACTGCTGCTTAGCGTGATTAAATACAACTAGTCCAAATTGATCATATTTAAGTTCAATCCTTCAAATTGTCAAAAAAAAAAAAAACTTGTTTAATTTGCATACATGGAATTTCAGTATATGTTTGGAAGAAAAAAATCATTAGCCTATCTTTTCAATAATAATTTCTTCTGTATTGCAAACTTCTTGTTTGAACCTTAGTTGTTACTAATACTATATATTTGATTTAATTTAATACCTCAAAAAATGCCAGTGTGCCTCCTTAAACCCCTTGATTTTAACTTGTATTTAATTAATGGATAACACAAAAAGTATAATTGAGAGCTACACAATTGATCAAAATTCATATATAATCCCCAATAATTTACAATAGTTTACAAGAACATTAGCCAATATGATACTAGAGGAGACTCTATTCTTAAGAACTTCACTTTCCGGGGACAAAGTTTGTGGCGTAGGACCAGGCGTTGTTGTTAACTGGGTCAGCGAGGTGGTCCGCAAGGTTTTCCAATGGACCCTTTCCGGTGACGATAGCTTGAACAAAGAATCCAAACATGGAGAACATAGCAAGTCTACCATTCTTGATTTCCTTCACCTTAAGCTCAGCAAAAGCCTCTGGGTCATCAGCAAGACCTAATGGGTCGAAGCTACCACCGGGGTAAAGTGGGTCAACAACCTCACCGAGAGGTCCACCAGCAATACGGTAACCCTCTACAGCTCCCATCAACACAACTTGACAAGCCCAAATGGCCAAGATGCTTTGTGCATGGACCAAGCTTGGGTTGCCCAAGTAATCAAGTCCACCCTCACTGAAAATCTGGGATCCAGCTTTGAACCATACAGCTTCACCGAACTTGACACCATTACGAGCCAAGAGCTCGGGGAAGACACAACCAAGAGCTCCAAGCATGGCCCATCTACAGTGGATCACCTCTAGCTCACGATTCTTAGCAAAAGTTTCTGGATCGGCTGAAAGTCCAGCAGTGTCCCATCCATAGTCACCAGGAAATTCACCAGTCAAGTAACTTGGGGACTCACCAGAGAATGGGCCCAAGTACTTGACACGATCAGGACCGTACCATGGGCTACCAGAAGAGATAGGCTTGGCCTTGGTAACAGTCTTCCTCATCATGACTTTTCCATTTCCAGTAATTTCAGAAGAAGATGGTGAGAGTTTCACTGCCTTTCCGGCGAAAGAAGGGGAAGATAGAGCCATTGTAGAAGCAGCCATTGTATAAATAAAATGAAATACTCTTGAATGCTGCTACTACTACACTCAAATAATATTTGATTTATGGCTTGAATTACATGGTCTTGCACCAAGTCTATTTAAATGACTTTGAAGGACTAAAAAGTCCTTATCCTAAAATATCATTATCTGTTTCCTCATTGGTGGATGACTATTTGTTAACTTTTTGCGTTTCAACACCACAAAATGTGACTAGATTTTTTTTAGATATATTATAATTATGTCTAAAAAATCTTAACAAGTTGATTTCCTCTATTGCAGCCAATCCAAAGTTGCCACGTCTCATAGTGGATTTTTGCAAAATCTACTTGACCAAGAGCATAAGATAATCTCCAACGAGTAAAATAGAGAATGGGAAAAAATTCTGTTTTATGAAATATTTCAAACGTTTTCCATTAGTCTCATAACGAGTATATTTTAATATATAACGGAACTATTTCTTATACTTTGTAAAGTGAAAGTTTTTCTTACACTTTACAAAGTGTAAGAAATAGTTCCTTTATATATTAAAATATACACGTTATGAGACTAACAGAAAACGTTTGAAATATTGCATAAAACAAAATTTTTTCTTCCACTAAGCCTATTTTAGTTACTTACTAGAATAGTGGCTTATTTTGGTCACTTTTATCTTTTTGTGGCTTATTTAGGTTTCGGACTCTTATTTAAGACTCTATTCTTCATTTTTAGAGAGTTAAATAGTAGTTCTCCAAATTTGGAGAACTACTATTCACACTCTCTATTTCACTTTTTCAATATCTTATTATTATTTCTATTATTTTCTAATTAACATACTTATTTTACATATAATATCATTAATTAAATATCTAATATTCATAATTCCTTTTAGATGTAATATAATATTTTAGAAAATATATTATTTAATATATACTACTTTCATCCCGAATAAAAATATTTTAATTTTTTTTCTAATTTTCGTCAATAATCTAATTTTATTTTATTATTAATTTTCACTATAAAGAATGCACAAAATTAAAATGATAAGATGAAAAATTTTAATTTAAAAAACACAATACATAACATAATAATTTAAATACAAGATCAAACACAATACAATACATAACATAATAATTAATTTATCACAACAATAATTTAGTAATCCGATAGGTCGTTTCCAAATCTAGCACTATTCGAAGAAAAAAAGTTAGGATATGATGGTAGATGAAAATCTCCAGTTTGAATAATTTTTAGCTAGACATAAAAAAATTAACGACAAAAATACTCATTTTGAACTCCGTAATGCATTAATAGAACATTTACAGGAGCAACGTAATAATTTTGAAAGTTGAGTGTTTATGTAATTGTATTTCACTTTTATTTGAATTTGTTCATTAATTTGTATATTATATAATATTTTCTTGCAATTTAGGTTATCTAGAAACTTAAAATAAAATAAAATTTTATACTAAATAAAAAATTTGAAAAAAATAAAATTTTATATCACATGAAAATTATATAAAGTAATTATTTGAGAAAAAGAAAGAAAGAATTTATATTATGAAATAAGAAAATAAGAATGAAATATAAATAATAATATAATATTGAGGAGAGAAAAAAAAGATTTTTATTTAGAGAATAAAATAAAGAACTGAGTTAAAGCTGATTATCTGAAAAAATAGAGAACTTTATAATTAGAGAGTAAAATAGAATTTAGAGTTGGAGATGCCCTAAGACTTCTGCTTGGTTGGGCCTATCAAATAGGACCACTTGTTATGAGTGGTCAGTGGTGATATACCTCTTTTTTTCGGGGTGCATATACCTTCTTCATCACAATGAGACAAATGAAAAACTTGAAATTTTTCTTTTTAATTATTATCGGGTTATATGTTTTTTTGTTAATGGATTAATCGATAATCTAATAGCAAACTAAATAATGAGATTTATATCATTTGGTATAAAACTGTCCTTAATTTAGAATTTAGTTTCATACTTTTATTTATGATTGTCTCAAACACTCAATTATTCTACAAAAAATGCTTTCAATACAACAAACTTATTTGGGGATCGAAAAAACCGCTTTCAATACAAAATCTTCACAAATATGAGATTTTTATACTGATCAACTCAATCCAAATTTGTTTGAAATCGGAAAAATCGCTTTATTTTTATACTGACCAAGTCAATCCAAACTTGTTTGGGATCGGAAAGAAAAAAACCCTAATGGATTCATCAATTTGTTTTTTTTACGGAATAGTTTCAAAGATCCTTTTATTTTATTTAAATTGTACGCATATTTATGATTTCATTAATTGAACTCCTAATACAATCTCATAAACACAAAGTAAAAACAATTTTGTGGTAGTAATTGTTGTAAAATGGATGTCCACTTACATATATTTTGTGGTAACATATATGTACACACAATGCTTTGTGTGTAAGATATAAATGCACACATTATATAAAGTGTTGTAAACTAGGTGTTCATGTAATATTCTTGATGCCCAAGTGTGTGTGTATACATATATATATATATACCTTTTTCTTTTGGTAACAAAGTAAGAAACATAAGGTAAGCGTAAGTGAAAAGAAAACATTCAAAAATAGAGAAAACAAGTTGCTACTACTACTACTATTACTTTGTGTCTCTCTCTTTCTCTCTTTTTCTTCTTGCCATTTTATTTTACTACACATGCTATATTTTATAACACTTATCAACTCTAGTTTCTTCATCTACGAGCATCTCCGATAGTGCATTAACCCAAACATAAATAGTATAGAGTATATTCTATTTTGCTATATAAGTCTTATTATACTTGATAGTCTAAATTTGATGTGTCTAATGTAATTATCGTGAATGTTATCATGGATTTTAAGCTAAATATTGGAAGGATAATTAGTACAATATACTTACTTGATAACCTTGTTGGAAGAATTGAACTCACCGAAATCGTTAGAAGACTAAAAGTGCATAAGATGAATTTTTAATTTGGTTGATACTTTGTTGTGGTTATCACCTAGTAATACATAATTGCTTTTAAATGAGATATAGTTAATTTAAGAAATGCGTATAAAATAAAAAAGAAAAGGTATTAAAAATTTTAATGTTGACCTAGATTAACTTTGATCAACATCATTGATTATTTTTAGTTATTTACAGTTGTTTATCTTTCACTAGCTAATCATTTACTCTTTGAATTATTAACTTTATTTTAATGGTAAGGATAAGGTCAACTAATAAATGAAAGTTAAGAGGTATTTTTTATCCTTTCCCCATTTTTTAACAATGAATACAACATGCTAAAATAGTTTCTAGGGAAAAGAAATGATATACCCTCAACTTTGTTATTTAGAACTGAAATACCTCTCGTTATGAAAGTGACTCATATATACCCCTATTACTACACAAATGACTCACATATACCACTTTACTCTAACAAATGTGAAATAATTAATTTTTCATTAAAAATAATAATCCATATAGGGGTATATTTGATCTTTCTCACACATTATTTTTAATTTTTTAATTCGACGACTAATTTGAATTTATTATTTTGATGGCAAATGAATTTTTTCCACTTATTTTCTTGTAAAGTATATTATCTATGAACAAAGCAACGAATAACAACCACTCCAACTTTCATTTTTTATTCTCACATCTACACCACCACCAAAAAAACAAATAACAACAAACAACACAAAAATCAAATTGGAAAATCATCAAATTTCAACAAAAAATTAGGAGCTCCGGCGAGCTCTGTGAAAATCGATAATGTTCGATCTCTATTCTCCGTTCTCTTTTATGTTTATTTTATTTTATTTTTCAATTTATAATTATTAGAACCAAAGAAGATTGTAGTTTTTATGTTCGTTGCTTTAGTAAAAATAGGAAAAATGGAGTCTGGTGGTTGTGTGTAGACTATGTGGTATTTTGTTTTGAAATTGACTTGAGATACTAATAATTTGATGGTGGTGAATCACCAGAGGAGAAAAGGTGTATCTTTGAAAAGTTGTATTACAATTGTATTAAAAGTGCATTAAATATAGATGATAGTTATAATACAATTCAAATTCAATATTATACATCGTTATGAATTCGATTATTGCTATGTAAACAAATACAATACATTTCTAACAATATTAAATTAATTTAGACCTGAGATACTGATAATCTGATGATAGTCCGACGGTGGTGATTCACCGGAGAAGAAGGGTGAAGCTCTAAAAATAATTGTATTAAAGTTATATTAAAACTGTATTAAACTATAGTTGTAATACAATTTAAATTCAATATTATACATTATTACGATTTCGATAGTTGTTATTGTAGAACAAATATAATACATTTCTAACAACATAAACTAATTTAAATTGTATCGGTGTAGACATTCACATATAATACTTTTACTACATTTATATTAAAATTATTTTGATTATATATTTCACCATGTGTATTGAAACATGCCTATATATTGAATTCAAATATATTACAATTGTTATTTATTTATTTTCTCTCTTATAAACGGTGTTAAAATATATTATTGTATTAAAAATATATTAGTTATATATTCACAATATGCATTGAAAAATGCTTATAATAGTTATAATGTATTGAATTCAAAATGTATTACCAATATAGTTTATATTTATTTATTTTATTAATAATGTTAAAAAACATCTTCATATTTTCAAAATAAAAAATAATCTTCACCAAATATTCTTAAATATTAAAATAATTGATTTTTTTTAAAAAAAAGAAAGAAAGAGAAAATGTCGGAAGAAAAGAGATCGAGGAAGGAAAGAGAGAGAAAATGATGGAAAGAAGAGAAGGAGAAAGAGAGAGAAAAATGAAGCTAGCGTTTGGCCATAAATTTTCAAATATTCTTGGCAAATACTATTTGGGTAAAAATTTGGGTGAAATATCACCATGTGTTTGGCCATAGTATTTGGAAAACATATTTCACTTTTTTAGAAAAATATGATTTATACCTATAGGTTTTAAAAACTATCAAAACTAACCATAAGTTTGCATTACAAGTTAATTGGATCTTCGTTGCAACAAATAACAAGTAGTGTCCATGACACTGGAGCAATGTGGTAGTTTAGAGTGAGTGCAGCAAGCATCATTCCATACATCATGAAGTAGACAAAACACATGACTTTGTTACCATGAGCCGATTGTTCATCATTTTATCAACAACCATATCATTACTTTCATATTCACTGAATATTTCATCACTACTTTGGTGTTCACATATAAAATTATGTAATACAACGCAAACAACTATAATAGAGGGTATTTTTGTAAAAGATAAAGGTTTGGTGTAAAATTTCAATTTTTAAAAGATCACAAATAATGAGATTTGACCCAAATAATAGAAAAAACTAGTATTTGGGAATTTGGGATATTTTCCGAAAATATTTGTCAAATAATGACAAATTGTATGGACAAACGCTATTTTCCAATTTCCCCCCAAATATTACTTGAGAAATGGCGAAATGGTCTAATAAATCCCTGTACTTGTATGAGTTTGTATTGTGAACCCTTTTACTTAATTCTTTATCAATTGAACCCTTAAACTTAATAAATCACAATTTATCAAACCCTCAGACCATTGACTAATCTTATGTGGCATTCAAATAGTTGAGTTGGCAAAAGTGCGTAAATTCACTCTCGTTAAGGCGAGTGACTATCCTATTTAAGTTTTAAAAATATTTAAAAAATAGAAAAATAAAACAATAAAATAATGAAACTTTTTTAAAAAATTATAGTAACTAAAAAATGCTTTCTTCCTCGGCCAATCGGCCCACCTCCATTTTTAGCCATCTCCATGTCTGTCCGGTCCATTTTTCTTTGTTCTTCCCGCTTTTGTGAGTGAGCAGCGGTGGTCGTGCTCGACCGAGACCACTAATTCGCAATGGAGTGAGAGAGACGACGCAGGTCAGTGGAAGAAGAACGAAGCGGTGAGGGTGGGATCTGGTCACGACAGTGAAGAGGTTTTCCGGTCAGATCTAGTGGCCATGGTACGACGGAGATGATACGGGTGAGGAAGGGAGTACATGTGGTCACCTGCAAGAGTTGCGACGATGACTGAGATGAAGACGGCGGCGAAGGCTTTAGATTTTGAGGGTTTCAAGGTAGGAATGGGGAGATAAAGTATGGAGTTTCAAACAATAAAGAATAAATTAAAAAATTATTATTTCATATTTTATTATATAATTTTGGTTAATAGTTTTAAAAAATAGTTAATAACGATAATTATGACATGTCATTAATTTAGATGACGTGGATTTGATATATAATTTATTTAAATGCGAGTGAACTACACACCTGATAAGAGGGTTTCAAAATCTTCTTTTGATGGAGTGTAAGGGTTCAGTTGATAAAAGATTAAATAGAAGGGTCCATAATACAAATGCATACAAGTATAAGGGTCCGTTAGACCATTTAATCCTTGAGAAATTTATGGTCAAACAGGTCCGAAGAAAAGACAAGGAGAGAGAAATAAAGAGAAAGATCGATTTATGATTAAAAAAGGTTAATATTGGTAAAAGTAAAAAATATATCATAATTCTTAAATATAATATATTATTTATATAAATTGCCCAATTAATTAAGATATCAAAGTAAAGGATGCTGAAGCGCCAAGCGACGTAACCCATGCTCACCATCATTTTTTATTTAATAAAAGCATTTTTTTAGAAATTGGGATTTGTTGCACGTATTAGCTCGGGATTGTATATGACTTTAGCCTTTTAACTTTGATTTTATCATTTACTTAAATCATTTTAACTTGTTTTGCGTTGGGCAATACTTTTTTCTTTTTGACCTATTAAAGACCATGAACAGAAAATCATCCCAGAAAATTGTGCTCTCATTTTATTTCTTTCATTTCGCTTCCCTATAAAAGAACTTAACACTCTCTTTATTTTATGTGACATATTTTGAATTTTGAGATTCAAATGTTTATTTATAATGTAAATTTTTCATGTATCTTTTAAATATTTTGAATTGTCAATTATTGTGACTTACACTATTTTTTTACGTAATTTACAGACATATAAATTTTATTTAAAAAAATTGAAGATTTCAAGCGCAAATTTTCGATCAAACTTAAATTGTTTGACTGTCCAAAAACAAAACATGTCACATAATTTGAAACAGACGGAGTATTATATATTTATTTATTTTTCACTTTTAACTTTCAAGAATATTGTGCTACCCTAATTTTTCATCTTATAAACATCCTCATTCTTTGTTTTTTGTCATTTCAAGTTCTGAAAAATGCTAGTGGACCCTAGCAAGCATCCATCATTTCTCTTGCTTTTACCCAATGCAAATTGTATGCATAATATAGTAAGTTCTTTTTCTTTTTTACTAATTTTCTTGAAGTTAAAAAGTTAAGTTTTGGGTATTTAAGTGGAATAATTCAAAACCATTCAATAATTCACAGTTATTTCATGTAATTAGTCAGGACTTACTTTTACTGTGGATAGTTTTTTGTTGTTTGTAACTTTGAAGAATTTTGTATTTTATTACTCTTATGTTATTTCGCAGAGCCCACTTTTGTGATTAGGATATGTTATTGTACTTTGTAATTGTGTTCTAATATGAATTTTATTGAATGGAGTTTGAAGTTTAGTGAGTGAAAACTTGAAATAGAGAAACTTCAATTTGATCAATGCACCAAATGTAAGAGAGGGCGCAATGGTGAGATGTAGATAACTTACTGTAGTGCAAGCATTAGTAGTTGTTTTCGTGGCTTGAATTCGTGATCTATAGGTTAATGGAGATAATTTTATCGTTGCTCCAAGGTTGTATGACCAAAAACTACTTTTTCAAATGATGTTTATGTTCAAATAATTTTCATATGAACTTGCATTTGAAAGAACAATGGTAGCAATCCAATGAATCATAACAGATACAGCTTTTGACTTTAATATCCATCCTTTCAAAAGCATCAATTTCGAGGCGTCTACTTGAAACAACGTCTCTATCCCCACAAAGGTAGGGGTAAGGTCTGTGTACACTACAGTCACCCTAGACCTTACTTGTGGGGCTACGCTGGTTATGTTTATGTTGTTGTTGTCAAAAGAACCAATTATTTGTATGTAACACATCCAATAATGGCTTATGTAATTTCTATATATGCCATTTGAAATTTCAAATTCGGGTCTGACTCGCCATGCTTTGCCGTGTTTAAAATTTTTGTTATATTTTGCCTTCCACCTTGTGCTGTTAAGCTTTTGCACTGTCCCTACCCCGCTCCATTGCCATTTCTACTTTTCCAACTGACTTTTGCTAATCATGAAACTTTGATATGTTAGCAAATTCCGCCTGCTTTCATCAATGGACTAAAAAAGATGTTGGCGAAGACTTGCTTACTGCACACGAACGAAGGGGTGTTGTGGGAAGCAAAGATAATAAGAAAGAATTCCAATTTCTTCATCTGTGAAGGAGACTGGCCACAGTTTGTGGTCTTCACAAACTGAGGCCAGGGGATGTCTTGCTCTTCTTTCTCGTTGACAAATCGACTTTCCTAGTCGTTCCCTACACCCAGAAAAGTGGTAGAAACTTTCATGGGAGACAACCTTTCAAGGAACTCAGCAGCAGTTCGGAAGAAGAGGAGGAGGATATTGAAGCTTCAAGAAATTCGAAAGAATCATCAGACTCTGTGGAAGAAAGCATCGATCCATCAAGTTGCTCGAAAAACAGGGAATAGCCTAGCTACTCACATTTAGGTAACATGTTTCTTTTTACATTTGACGTTATTTAGATCATACCAACTAATCTGCACAGAGGAGTCCTAATTACTGTTGTACCTGTATTAAATTTGCTGTTTGTTATTGTTAGATCATGCCATGTCAGGAGTTAAATCGTGTCTTTCGTTCATTTTCTCAACCATCAAATCTTTTGATGCTGTCGAGAAACTTGTCAGAGACAAGTGGAAACAGATGTCAGATGCTGAGAAAGCTCCTTATATAGCTGAGACAGAGAAAAGGAGGGTCGAATATGCAAAGGTCTTGAATTCTTATAACCAGCTAATGGCTGCTGGATATGCTGAGGCAGAGAAAAGGAGGGTCGAATATGCAAAGGTCTTGAATTCTTATAACCAGCTAATGGCTGCTGGATATGCCGAAGCAGAGAAACCTGACAAGTCGAGGTCCGAAGTTGATCCATCCAGTGACTCTAAAGAAGGTAAACATCGATCACTTTACTTGTTTGGTATATCTAACTGTTTTCAGTTCATCTATAAATGATGTCGTTTGATCATACCATCTAATTTGGATCGGATCCTAATTGTTGTTGCACTTGCATTAAGCTTGCGATATTTTTTTATTGTTTTAGTCTAGTTAGAGACATGTATGTTATCCTGACCATATGTTGAGATCCCCTTGGAATCCCTCCCCAAAGATTTCCCTTTCAGTCTCTCTTGCTAGTAGTATTAGTATTATTTTCGATATTTTTATTATATTACTTTACCATTTTTGTGTTTCTCATTCTTAGTCTCTCATGTCTTCATAAATGTTGTGTTTTTTGCTTTTCTTGAACGAGGGTCTATTGGAAACAATCTCTCTACTTGCCGAGGTAGAGGTAAGATATGCGTACACTCAACCCTCTACAGACCTCACTTGTGGACTATACTGGGAATGTCGTTGTTGTTGTTGTTGTCTCTCTTGTTCATTTTCTCAACCGTAACGGTTTCCTCATGAAGGCGATAAATCCAATGCCAAAGCTAATTATGTATTCCACATGAAGAAGAAAACTCCAGGACTAAAAAAGTTGAGAAGGCCTGCCAGGGGTCTTGATATACCTAAGAGGCCTACAAGTGCTTACTTCATTTTCATGGAGGAGTTCAGAAAGCAGTTCCGTGAGCTGAATCCGAGCATCAAATCTATTGCTGTTGTTGGGAAAGCTGGTGGAAGCAAGTGGAAGCAGATGTCAGATGCTGAGAAAGCTCCTTATATAGCGGAGGAAGAGAAAAGGAAGTTAGAA
The DNA here is from genome assembly GCF_000226075.1 of Solanum tuberosum. NCBI lineage: Eukaryota > Viridiplantae > Streptophyta > Magnoliopsida > Solanales > Solanaceae > Solanum > Solanum tuberosum. The sequence continues at coordinate 366,004 of NW_006239393.1, forward strand.
TATGCAAAGAGAATGAATGCGTATAACAGGCGAGTGGCTGTTGTAGATGCCGAACAAGAGGAATCTGACGAGTCAAGGTCCTGAGTTTGATGACGAAGAGGAAGAGAAGGATGACAACTTGTATACTTTGTTCTCTTCCCGTTAGATACTCACACTTTCTCAGTTCTGTTTTTTGGGGGTTTTGCAAGGAAGAAAAAGATGAAATTAGAGCAGTTGCTATTGTCTACTTTGTTAATGTTGATATGCTCTCTATTGAAGCTGGGGTAGCTTTCTGTTCCACTTGTTTCTATGGAAGTGTTGTCTCTTACACTTCGATTATCTTATTATTTTGTCGTAGTTATGTTTCTTTTTTCTGAATGCTTTGACATGCGTTCTGTAGTATTTTGTCATGACTTCTTCAGTCGTGTTATTTCTATGAGAAATAGGGGTAAGGTATGCGTACACTCTATCCTCCCCAGACCCCACTTGTGGGACTATAGTGGGTATGTTGTTGTTTCTGATAGACCTTCGGTTAGATGCATGAGAACGATCGATCCAACAAAGGTCGTAAGGTTCAATCTGGTGAAGTAAAGCAATCTGTATGAATTTAGGTCTTCTTTATGAATTAAAGCATATAAAATGGGTTCAATCATCTTGTTCTGCAATTTTTCATTGATCAATGATTTCGTAGATACGTAAATTTTTTTTTATCAAATCTAACGTCTTACATCATTTTTATTCCTTAAATATTTTTTTAGATTTAAATTGAATATTTTATTTTTTTATCGTATTTTAATAAGTTTATTTTAGAGTCAAGTCACACTTTAAGAGGTAGTTTTGTTTTCACTTTATTCAAAAGAAATGAAAACTTATAAAAATATATTTATATTAGATAAAAAAATTGAAAAAAACAAAATTTTATATAGAAGAAATGATTTATATTATAAATAAGAAAATAAAAATAATAATACTCATATTGTCGCCCTGAACTCTATATTTGGTGATAAATTAGAGAATAGGGTTGGAGTTTAAATTTGGAAATTAGGCTTTAATAAATTTCCCAAAACTTTTTAGCGTTCAACAGGCGGATTTGTGATGGCTGCAAGCAAGCATGAAAGCGGTGAAGTTTCAAAAGCACAACCCAAGTTCTATAAGATCATTGTTTCACCACAATGCACCTCCCTCGTAACTACTTTCTTCTCTCTTTTTTTTCACCATAATGCACCTCCCCGGCGGAATAGGAGTTCGATATCTACTATATTTACATAAAATAAAATAAATTAACCATATATAAATAGTTATATTTTCCGTTGAATAGGATTTCGATGAACCCTACCACCTAACATTATGCTGGCTCCGCCCCTTCTATTGGAGGTTGACTTTTAACCTACATTTTATCCCTTTTCACCTTGAGTAACTGTATTTATTAACTCAGTCTATTCTGACCCCGTCTAAATTCAGTCCAGGATTTTGAATAGTCAAAAACATATTAGTGAAAAAACCCAAAATAGTCTTTTATCTTTGAACTATGACTCAAAGTCATGGTTTTTTTTTTTTTCCGCATAAAGCACTAATAGCCCCTCATGTTTACAATATTGGTGCAAATTCGGTCATCCCCTAATTATGGTCTGTTTTTTAATGTTGGTTTATCCACAATTTAGTATATAGAATGTTCAATCGTCTTCTACAATAGCTCCACGTGAGAGAAGGTGAGTAGAAGAGTGTTCATGCAGTCCAAACACCATTGCAGCATAACCAAGAACCTGTCTTTGCTTTTCGAACTATATCAATTTATTGTCGGCAAATGACGTTGCAAGGAAAGAAAATTGTATACGGTTGCATATGAAATATTACGTGATGAACTTCTCGATGTAAAAAAAAAGAGACTAAAGTATGAGGGCGAACCAAGGTGCACCAATACTATAAATATGGAGGATTATTAGGGCTCTGTGTGAAAGAACGAGTCTGAACCCCAAAAAAAGAAGAAGACTATTTTAAGTATTTTCTCAATTTATAATGTGTTGTTGAGGAATTGAATTTCATTTGGCTTTGCACAATCTCAACGAATTTGGCCACAATCCTAGTAGCAATCTATGTTGCTCGGACTTTTTGAAAATGCGTATAGGTACGTGTTGGGTCCTTCAAAAAGTAGTGCATTTTTCAGAGGATCCGGCACGAGGGCGACAACATTTTTGGAGAGTCAACATAATGGGAGGTTTAGATTTTGATCAAAGCCGGTGTTTTTGTTTCCCTAAATCTATTCCTTTTCATAACATTGATGGATAAACTGAGTTAAGCTATTTTCCTTTAAATGCAGAGGATTCCGGAAGACTTTGCGAACAGATACTGCAAGAACCTTGCATATCTTGAGGTACCTAGTGGCAAGGTATGGGAAGTTGAAGTGGTTCATTTTGAGGATCAAATTTGTCTAGACAAGGGATGGCTAGATTTCGTAGATTATCACTCGATAAGCTGTGGACACTTTTCGATGTTTGGTTACGATGGTTGTTCCCATTTTAATGTCACCATCTTTGATTTGAGTGCAACAGAAATCGAATATCCACCAACAAAGAATGATTCCGATAATTCTATAGAGATTGATCCAGAAAACCACATAGGACATTGTTCATTTGGACATGCCAGCAAAAGAAAATGTCGAGATAGAGTTGAAGAGGATGATATTTCATTTGGCAATCAAAATAATGTAATCGAGGAAAAAGAGTCACAAGAGGAGCATGAGCAACAATCCGAGATTGTTCCTAGTAAGAACGAGGCAGAGGAGCGCGGAGAGATAGCTATAAACTATCAAACACCAAAGCTTTTAGAGGTTTATCCAGAAAGTCACAGAGGAAAAACGAAAGTTTCAGATGTGGTTGAGCGTTCTGTTGAAAACATAGGTCGTTCATTTGTACAGGCCAGCAAAAGAAAAAGACAAGATGGCGGAGTTGAAGAGGATGATGATGTTTCAGTTGACATTCAAAATAACGTAATCGAGGAAAAAGAGTCACAAGGGGAGAACGAGCAACAATCGGAGGTAGAAAGGGATGAAGAGATGGCTTTAAACTATCAAAAAGCAAAAGCTTTTAAATCTAACAATCCATTCATCATATCTATTATGCATCCATCTTATGTCTCCCACTCATTCAGCCTGGTAAGCTAACCAAACTTTGTTAAACCGATACTCTAAAATCTTTGTTTTTTCAATTCAATCCATATGCATATGCACAATTTTAAACTCAGGTTACTGATTTTATCTCTCTTTTCCAGTCCATACCGAAGAAATTTGCTAAGAGGTATTTCCTAAACCATCGCAATGTAGTGCTTAGTGTTACAGGCAAAGGATCTTGGTCTGTCAAATGCACTATCGGAACAAAAAATGCTAAATTTAGTTGGAAGGCACTTGTGCTAGACAACAAGTTAAAAACTGGAGATGTTTGTGTCTTTAAAGTGATTGAGGGCACAATGCCCGTGTCGATAAATGTGATCATATTTCCAGCAGTTTTTAACACATCAAAGCATGCAGAGGTCGTTTCTGATAGTGAAGATCCATGTTCTCAATACATTAGTGCAGACTATCAAAGAGCAAAAGCTTTTACATCTGAAAATCCATTCTTCATTCGTGTTATGCAATCATCATATGTTTCTGGCAATTCGTTGGTAAGATGTGTATTCTTTGAAGATCTGTTGGACTCTCAAATTTTTGTATCCTAACTCCTAATAAAGCTACATGTACCTACCTACTTTCTTACCAATACTATTAGCAATATTCTCGTAGTTTGTTCTTCGATATCGGTTATCACCTGCATTTGTTTGTGCTTCGGTTATTGCATCATTTCGCTATTGTTATTGTTCTTTCTTTGTAACTTGTGCACTATTTTCCATTTCACACTTCCATTGGAGTGCAAATTTAGTGTTGTGTTGGATGAAGCGGACGTGGAAGTAAGACTTGCCACACAGACTATCCCTATGAGAGAAAGTTTTAAGTATCTTGGGTCCGTAATCCAAGGTAGTAGGGACATCGACATTGATACCACGCATTGCATTAGGGCAGCACGGATGAAATAGAGGCTTGCCGCTGGAATCTTTTGTGATAAGAAGGTACCACGTTCTACAAAGTGGTGGTTAGACCGTCCTTGTGTATGGAGTGGAGTGGAGTGGAGTGGAGTGTTGGCCAGCCAAGAACTCCCATGTTCAGAAGATGCATGTTGTGGAGATGAGTTGAGATGGATGTATGGTCATACTAGGAGCAACAAGATTAAGAATGAGGTTATCCAGGAGTAGGTGGAGTGGCCTCTGTGGCGGACAAGATGAGGGAAGCGAAACTGAGATGGTTTGGACATGTGAAGAAGAGGTGAATTGATGCCTCAATGAGGAGGTGTGAGAGGTTGATTGTAGGGGGTACGCAGAGGGGTAGAGATTGGCTGAAAATGTATTGGGGAGAGTTGATTAGAAAAGATATGGCGCGACTTCACATTACTGAGGACATGACTCTAGACAGTAAGGAGTGGAGATTGAGTATTAGGCTAGAATGTTAGTAGGGGTTGAATGTTGTCCTGCTTTGCGAAAGTTTAGGCTTGTTAGTGTCTGTTGTAGTACTAGTCATACCTTTGTAGTTCTTGTCATATGCTGTTATTGTTTTGTTTAGGTAGACTTTACATGTTTTTTTTATTAACTGTTATGTTTTCTTCTTCTTTTACTTGGGTTTGATGCACTTGAGCCGAGGGTCTTTCAGAAACAACTTCTCTATCTCCACAAGGTAGTGGTAAGGTTTGCTTACACTCTAACCTCCCAGACCCGGTTGTTGTTGTTGTATTTCTGTATTCCCTTTTTTAAACAGCTTGAAATGCGTTTTTTAAGCTAAGGGTCTACTGAAAATGACATTTTTATCTCTATGAGATAGGGGTAAGCTCTGCATACACTCTAATGATAGTAAATCTTTTGGTTTGAACTTTTTTTACAGAACATACCTCGGGTGATTGGGTGGGAAATTTTTTCCGCTAAACGTAGTGATCTGGTGCTGCAAGTTCCAAGCAAGAGATCATGGACTTTAAAATGCAACCGCGCAAAAGAATATGCAAAATTGACTTTAGGTTGGAAGGAGTTTGTGTTCGACAATAATATTAAAGTAGGTGATGTTTGTGTCTTTGAACAGGTTAATAGATCCAATCTTTTGTTCAATGTCTACATATTTCCTGCAGAAGAAAATGTGTGAATAGATTAGATCAATATCATTAAAGCATGTAAAACCTTAGAGTTCTGCATATTGTAATCTTAAACCTATTGTATATAATATAGAGTTTGTGCATTAATCTCGATTATGGCGTATTTGGTGATAATGTCTTTCCTTCGTGAGAAAAGTAAAATCAACATATGGTAAGAAAATTAAGACAAGATCCTAACAATAATTCTCTCCTTTGGCTTGATTTTTTTTGGCAAAACATTCTATTTAATCTTCATCAATGTTGCACGTTAATAGTTAGCATGAGTTAAAAATATGGAGCACTGCGTTAAAGCCGAGCAGGGTCAATCGTGGTTTTTATATTCACAAATGTAGCAGCGGTATTGCCAAAATATGTTGAAAACTTGTCTCCACCTATAGTTTTCTTGACACAAAAAACAAATTGAAAAATTATAACACCCGCGTCAATATTTTTGAAAAATCGAAACAAAATATATTACGTATGCCCTTGAGGTAGGGAAGGAGGCCAAACTAAGCCAAAATCCACTAGATTCATACATGCCTCAAATAAGGATTAGTAGTGATCATGACAAAAAACTACTGAAGAAGAAGTTCCTTTTATGAATAATATAGGAGATAATGCCAAATAAAGGGAAGTTTTATCAACGTAAAGACATTAAAATGAAGGCCAGAGACTGAGAAAAGGAGCCTCCCATGAGTTTGCAGCACAGACAAACAGACAATACAAATATCATGAAATAAAACATACATAAACAGATAACACAAACATCACAAGATTAACACACATGTGAATGTCCAACACGATAGCATCACAGGCAAATCAAACCGGCTTAAGACAGCAATCTGATCAGGGGGGAACACTTCTGATCTCATTCCTCTTCGGACTCGGACTCAGCACTCTGCAGCCATTCGACAAAGGGTTTGACATTCCTCCAAATTTTGGAGTCCTTGTTCGCAGCAACACCCTTGTTGTACCACTGTACTATATATTCCTCTTCCAACAGATCATCATCATACAAAGCTTTCAAAACCAGAGTCACTTCCTTCAGTGCAACTGAGTTGGATTTCCCAGAAAACTCTTCTATAGCTCGAAGTAATCGGAGTTGAGACTCTTCGTCTTGAGCAACAGCAGCAAGGTAGCTTTTCTTCTTAATAACCTCCTTGGCAAATCCTTTCTCAACGCCATCCAAGAGTGCTTCATAAAAAGCAATAATAACTTCCTGAGGAGATCCAGAGAGTGAACCCAAAAAGGATTGTATTTTGCTGGAGGCAACTCCCTTCTTTAGATTTGTTTTTACTTCCCTAACAAGCCTCTCATGGTTTGTCTCTCCATTTTCGGTCTTGGGATTCTCAGGTGTCACAGAAGCAGCTGCTTTAGGACTTGGGGTTTGAGTAGCTGCTTTGGACTTCTTCTCAGACTCAACTGTGGACAGCATAACCATTTCGGCAGTCGCAGCATTTAGCTGTTCTTGTATACGCTGCTGAGCAGCTTCCAGCGATGTATCTGTCTGCCACTGGACGTCGTCATCATCATCATCTTCTTCCTCTTCTTCTTTCACATTAACATGGCTTCTAGGTGGTGAAGCATGATCCTCATCAGAGCCACCATGTTTCTTTTTAGAATTAGGTTTTGCGCTAGCATCTTTGGAGGAAACCTTTTTCTTTGTTTCTTTCTTCAGCTTCTTCAGCTCTTCATCAGCAGCCTCGCCTTCCTTCAGCCGCTCCTTCTCAGCTCTTCTCATAGCTTTCTTGTCCTTGGAGCCCTTCTTAGCCTCAGGCGGGTTCTTAAGTATAAAAGTTGTCAGCTTGTCCCTCATGTCCACATCAGAAAGGAAACCACATGCAGCACATTTTAGTTGGATCATCTGAGTTTTGGTTATTATGACCTCTGTTTCAGGATTTCCGCAACCATAGCACTGAACATATTTCTTAATAAAGTTCTCGAGAAGACCAGCAAGTTTAGGGGTTTCATGAGCTCCATTGACAAGGGCAGTTCCAGATTTTTCATCAAATTTCGACTGAGCCCCAAGCTCATTTCCAAAATATTTTGTTGTATAGGATGGGGGCCTTGCTAATGCTTTGGCAATATCAACCATGTTCACCACATTTGTCTTGATACCATTCCCACGGCCCTCAATCTTGGTAAGCATCCTGGGCATCTTATACCTGTAGAAGGCATCATCACTGTTGCTGGCACCTATGTTTTGCAAAGCCATCTTTGATTCAGTAAGAAATTTCTGGATGAAGTGTTAGGTATGTTCAGAGAATTCTTCAGCAGAACAATTGCAAAGTGCTGATTGTGCCTTCCAGCAACCAGAATAGTCGTAATGCTCTTCCTTTAATGGTTCGAGATGCATACGGTCAACCCGACCTGAGAAATGACGGTTCTTTTTCTTTGACGTAGGACAATATTCTCCAAGCAATCCAATGGATCCCAAATAGAAGATGGCTTGTTCGGACATAAAAGAAGTTTCACTTAGACTACTACAACTTCGGAACTCTACAGAAGGCACACCACCTGCAACCTTCAAACAAACGAACCACGAATCAACTACAGGCAAGGAAACTAAAAATTACTACACTAAGTTTATATTAATAAATGAGGTAAATGATTTTAATAATGACAGTCACAAACTGTTCTACCCTTAAGATTGAAAAATGAGTTCCTTTTGGCAATAGCAGCTTGAAAAGCAACATGTTCTATAAAACTTTTCTATGAATAGGAACAATAAGGGTACATAATGATAAACTAATCTGCCAAGGAACTTCAACATTACCTTGGGTCATTTATCAGTGTGTATATAAGCTTTCAAACTGCATAACCTACAAAAACATGAAAGAGAACCCCAAGATTGCTTAATTTCAAAAACTAGACTATGTTTATCCCCAATGCGGAAGTCTTAATACTTCTTCAACAGAATGAATAGCCGACACAATTCTTGTTATAATTTGTGTTCCCACTTGAAATGTTTCCACTCCATTACAATCTAAATGCATAAAAAATTAGGGATCAAACTGTAGAGCCATTCTGCTCCAGTGTTTTGAAAAGTGAGGGGCGTAAAAATCAACAAGCGCTCGCTTTTCACCAAAGCGAGAAGTGTGAAGCAAATAAACAATAAAAACTAAAGCGCTATTTAGTACAAAAATAAAAAATATCAAATGTGCATTGATAAATAATCAAGAACTCAATAGAAATAACATATTAAGAAAATCTTTCATTTCTTAAATTAAAAAGTAAATAGAATGTACTACAAAAACACAGAAAGGTGAAAACAGAGACAGAATAGCAAAAACCATTACAAAAAAGAGGAAAAATTGCAGAGTATGGACATAAACAGCACAAAACAGAGAAATAAATACAAAATAGAGTAAAAAAATTGCAAAAAAAGTAAGGAAAAAAAAAAAGACAACGCTGTAGCACAATCGCAGAGAAGATTATATTGCAAAACAGAGAAAATTGAAGATTACAAGTTGAAAAAGAAAACCTTAGCGCAAGCTCGCAGTAGAGAAACAGAGCAAAGAAGAAGAAGTGAAACAGTGGGAAATGTTCAGAAAGAAGTCGCAAAATGTTTTAACAATTTTTTATTTTTTTTTAAAAAAGAACTAGTTACTGTTGCTTAAGCAGAAAAATGAGCTTTTTTCTCGCTTTTTACTGAAGTCTCGCTTCTCAATTCTGGGACCAAAGAAGCTCGCTTTTTCACTATAGGCTCGCTGTACTGAAAAAAAAAGCGATACCAGCTTCGCTTCTCACGCTCGCTTTTAATAACACTGTTCATCTCACTTCTGACTAAAAGGGAACCGCACAAATATAGGCAACAACTACCAAATAAGCTATCATTTTACAATCCACTCCGACTAAAGAAATCAATGTCCGTTTTATTCAGATTGAAACGTACAAAATCCATTCAATCAATGCAATTATTTGGAATTTGACATATGAACTATCTATATCCATTTCGCACTAACTCGACTCATTTCAAGTTGTAGAGACATTCAGCTCACTTTTGACAAAAAGAGAACACCACAAATACAGGCAACAACTATCAAAATAAACTATTCTTTCACAATCTACTCCGACTAAAGAAATCAGTGTCCATTTTATACAGATGAAAACATACAAAATCCGTTCAATCAATGCCAAACTATTTGGAATCTGATATATGAACTACCTATCTCCATTCCCCTCTATTTCTCCTATTTCCTCTCCGATTCAAAAAATAAGTCTTTAAAGCCAAATTAGGACTCATCTAAAGCTAGAAAATTCTCTAAAAACATCCGCCTAATAATCTCATCAGATCAGTAAAATATTTTATTTTTATTTTTTTTTGATAACCGAGAAATCCGTCTGTGACCCGCCCTTTGGACCAATCACAGCCTTCTAAACTCGGTGGATAATGGGCCCGCCCCTCTACCCTTCTCCACTTAAATAACGGGCTTCACTTTGCATGGTGTGGGGCTTGAACCTGCGACCTAAGTCACAAATCCTCCACCTTTTGCCACTCGAGCTAGGCCTTGGGGGCCATCAGATCAGTAAAATATATTATCAATCAATTCAAATAACAGATCGGAACAAAAAAACACTAAAACAAAATAGATCAGGACGACGATGAACAGTTGTATAACGTAATTAAATACGCAATGAACATTGATTTAACAACTTCAAAATTCCGCTAGTCAATTGATAAAGCATAGAATAAGATGAAAATAAGAACAAAAAGTAATCAAAAATACCTTATTGATCGAACGAAGCAGAGCAATCTGCAATACGATGAGGAGAGCAATTGAAGAAAAACGTAGAATAGGGTTTAATAATAAAGGATAGGGAAGTGGTGGTGATAGAGGAGAACCGGTCTAGAAGTTTCCTTCATTTATAATTTTATACACAGGGTTTGAAAGAAAAATTGAGAGAGAAGAGTTTAGAAAAATCAAAAGACATAAACACCCTTTAACTTGGATTCGGCCCATATCCATACCCTCTAATTTAGAATGTGCACAATAGAATTAAACAAATAAATGCACGTGTTCTGTTATGTACGATTTATTTGTGCAGAGTAAAAGTTAAAAATATAATTGTCAGTTAAAGTCAAATTAAATAATACATTTATGTATTATACTTTTAGAAAAAGCTAAAAATGGTTCCCATGTCTTGTTTGGAAATGATTTGAAATAGATTAATTTGAAGTTGAAATTTTAGTTAGTTCTTATTAAATAGAACTTTGAAATTTTAAACAAATTGTATAATTGCAAAGTCTTTTTTCTTTGATTTTTAATTTCTAATCTTACAATTTGCATATGGTACATTATAACAATTTTTGTTGTTGTTTCATGAGTTATGTCGTCATTATTTTCAGTTTAAATTTTGGTTGCCCAAATCATTGTTTTTATGCACATATACCGATGTCCGAATATGATGAAAATTAATGCATTCCATTGATGACTTGATATTTTGTAGAAAACGTTAGCTAAAGACTGAATGTGTACTGATTTTGCAAATACATAGTTGAAGAACTATACCACTTTAAACTATATGGATTGTCTGGTCACCAAAGTGGCACATCACCATTTTGTCAAGTGGACACAAATTATGCATGAACTAATATAATATAAGAAATATTATAAAACAGATGACTGTATAATGTTGTCAATCCAACACATTTGGTGGCTGTCCATTCAATGAATGGCTACTTTGTATATGCACTTGTTGATTGATATTAAGCTTAACATTTTTAAACTCAAGGATTTTTGTTCAGTACAACGGAGCATATAATATAATAACATGACTTATAAAATGTAACAGCAAGACAAGGTTGGAGTGTATGACTCAACACCAAAACATGATAATTAAAAGTTCTACTCACGTAAAAGACACTTAAAAGGCAAGAGGCAAAAGAGTCTTGCAATATGGACCCAATACGAGTCTGCACCAAAGGCAAACAAACAACACAAACATAAAAAAAAAAAAATTAAAAAAAAAAAAAAACATGAATTTAAAATATGGTGGTCATTCAGGGAAAGCAAACTAAAGCACACCAGACAGCAATCTGATCTCATTCCTCTTCGGATTCGGACTCAGCACTCTGTAGCCATTCGACAAAGGGTTTGACATTCTTCCAAATTTTGGAGTCCTTGTTCGCAGTAACACCCTTGTTGTACCACTGTACTATATATTCCTCTTCCAACAGATCATCATCGTACAAAGCTTTCAAAACCAGAGCCACTTCCTTCAGTGCAACTGAGTTGGATTTCCCAGAGAACTCTTCTATAGCTTGAAGCAATCGTAGTTGAGACTCCTCGTCTTGAGCAATGGCAGCAAGGTAGCTTTTCTTCTTAATAACCTCCTTGGCAAATCCTTTCTCAACACCATCCAAGAGTGCCTCATACAAAGCAGTAATAACTTCCTGAGGAGATCCAGAGAGAGAACCCAAAAAGGATTGCAATTTACTGGCAATAACTCCCTTTGCTAGATTTGTTTTTATTTCTCCAACGAGCCTCTCATGGTTTGTCACTCCATTCTCGGTCTTGGAAATCTCTGGTGTCACCGAAGCAGCTTTAGGACTTAGGGCCTTGGACTTCTTCTTCTCTGACTCAACTGTGGACAGCATAACCATTTCAGCAGTCGCAGTATTTAGCTGTTCTTGTATACGCTGCTGAGCAGCTTCCAACGATGTATCAGTCTGCCACTGGACATCGTCATCATCATCTTCATCCTCCTCTTCTTTCACATTAACATGACTTCTAGGAGGTGAAGCACGATCCTCATCGGAGCTACCATGTTTCTTTTTAGAACTAGGTTTTGTGCTAGCATCTTTGGAGGAAACCTTTTTCTTTGTTTCTTTCTTCAGCTTCTTCAGCTCTTCATCAGCAGCCTCGCCTTCCTTCAGACGCTCCTTCTCAGCTCTTCTCATAGCCTTCTTGTCCTTGGAGCCCTTCTTCGTCTCAGGCGGATTCTTAAGTATAAAAGTTGTCAGCTTGTCCCTCATGTCCACGTCAGAAAGGAAACCACATGCAGCACATTTTAGTTGGATCATCTGAGTTTTGGTTATTATGACCTCTGTTTCAGGATTTCCGCAACCATAGCACTGAACATATTTCTTAATAAAGTTTTCAAGAAGACCAGCAAGCTTGGGAGTTTCATGAGCTCCATTGACAAGGGCAGTTCCAGATTTTTCATCAAATTTCGACTGAGCCCCAAGCTCATTTCCAAAATATTTTGTTGTGTAGGACGGGGGCCTTGCTAATGCTTTGGCAATATCAACCATGTTCACCACATTTGTCTTGATGCCATTCCCACGGCCCTCTATCTTGGTAAGCATCCTGGGCATCTTATACCTGTAGAAGGCATCATCTCTGTTGCTGGCACCTATGTTCTGCAAAGCCATCTTTGATTAAGTAAGAGTCCTGGATGAAGTGTTAGGAATGTTCAGAGAACTCTACAGCAGCGCAATTGTTAAGTGCCGGTTGTGCCTTCCAACGACCAGAAAAGTCTAACTGTTCTTCTTTGAATGATTCGAGATGCATACAGTCAACCTGACCAGAGAAATGACGGTTCTTTTTTCTTGACCAAGGACAATACTCTCCAAGCAATCCAATGGATCCCAAATAGAAGATGGCTTGTTCGGACATAAAAGAAGTTTCACTTAGACCACAGCTTTGAAAATCTACAGAAAGCAGACTACCTTCAACCTTCAAAGAGAAGAGCCACGAGTCAGAACAAGGTACAGAAAGTAAATAATATGAATGTCATGACAGACTGCAGACAAAGATTTCACACTTAAGATTTAAAATTGAACTCCTTTATAGGTCATAGTAGGCTAGAAAAACGGCACCTATTCTAACAAAAAAATTTGAAACAAATTGGAAAATTCATAGAGATGAATAAATGAAACAATAAAGGTACAAAATAATAAATCTGCCAAAGAAAGACACCGCTCTCTTAGGTAATTTTATCAGTGCATAAATAAGCATTCAAATTGATTACTCTAGAAACCCTTCAAAGAGAAACTTAAGATTGCAAAGTTCCAAAGTAGACCACATATATATCACCCATGCCCAAAGTCTTCATACTTTTCAAACTAAATAACCTACATGATTACTGTGAAATTTTACCATAGCATAGCCATCCCCCAACGGAGGTGGGGGAGTCTAGTTAGGTTCCACTCCTTGAACAACTAAACCAAAAAATTAACCAACAACCAGTAGAGCCATTCAGTACTTAAGTAAGACATCCAGGCACACCCACTTCATTAATACTACTCATAATTCAGCTCACTTTTGGCAAAACAGCTACCAAATAAGCTGTTTTTTGAACGGCAGGCACAACCAATCGATCAATCCCAAACAAGATATAATATGCTATATGAACTACCTATATGTGTTCCACTTGTTTTTCGTTCCAATACTAATAATCTGTGTTCTAAACCAAATTAGGAGTCCTCACACATCAGTTAATATAGTCTCTCTCAATCGAACAACTAAAAACCAAATAGATCAGAAATAAGACTGAAAACAAATTAGATCAGAACGAAACTGCGACTTACACAATAGAATTAATAACCACGCAATGAACATCCATTCAATAACTTTAAAATTCATAATGCGATCAATTAAAAAGCTGCAAATAAGATCTAAGTAGAACTCTGCAGTTTAACGATGAAAAAAATAAAAGAAAATGCAATCAAAAAACTAGCAGCACTCACACAACCATGCAATGAACATCCATTCAACAACTTCAATTACTCAATCGATTAAAATGGCTAAAAATAAGATCCAAGTAGAATTATACAGTTTAACGATGAATTTTTTTAAGAAAATAAGTGAATAATTAGACGAAAAAGCAATCAGAAAACCTAGCTGCACTTGCACAACAGAATAAATAACCAGAATAAATAACCATGCAATGAAACAAATCATTCAACAACTTCAATTACGCAATCAATTAAAAAGCTAAAATTAAGATCTAAGTAAAACTAAAAAGTTTGAAGATGATTTTTTTTTTTAAAAAAAAAGTGAATAATTAGGAGAAAAGCAATCAAAAAACCTAGCAGCACTTGCAATCGGAAACCTAGCTGCACTTTCACAACAGAATCAATAAACATGCAATGGACATCCATTCAACAACTTCAATTACTCAATCAATTGAAAAAGCTAAAAATAAGATCTAAGTAGAACTATCCAGTTTAACGATGAAAAATTTTAAAACATACGTCAATAATTAGAAGAAAAATCAATCAAAAACCCACGCAATGAACATCAATTCAACAACTTCAATAACGCGATCGATTAAAAAGGCAAAAAATAAGATCTAAATAGAACTACACAGTTTTACATGAATAATTAGGAGAGAAAAAAAGCAATCAAAAACCTAGCTGCAGTTACACAACATAATCAATAGCCACGCAATGAACATCAATTCAATAACGCAATCGATTAAAAGGCTAAAAAAAACTAAGATCTAAGTAGAATCATGCAGTTTAACGATGAAAAATCAATAATCGAAAATCTTACCAATGAAACAAAGCAGAGCAATCGAGAACTGGATGAGGGAGAGAGGGAGGAAAAACGATTGGTGGGAATTGTAAATTAGGGTTTAAAGGATGAGGAGAGGCGGCCGAGAAGATTCATTTATATAGGCTACAAAATTTTATTTTGTTTTTGATTTGGTCTAAAAATTGATTTCGTTACGGTAACGATTTTTCCTTTTTTTCATCGACTTTGTATTGCCTAGTATTTTTTTAATATATCGTATATTTTAACTAATAGAATGTTTGAATGATTATATTATTTTTTATTATTATGCAATCTAACGCATCAAGAATATTTGAATTTTAAACATGTAAGAATAGAATTGTAGAGATACAAAGTAGAGTTACTATAAATAAAAGATAAGGTAAAGAATAAAATTAGAATTATGAAATAATAAGTACAGACAAAATAAAGAAAAAAAATAAAGATAACAATGCGATCAAACCAAATCGCTCCTTACCTAAAATGAGATTTTTCATTTTTAACTAACTATGAATATAGTGATACGATATAATTTAAATAAGAATTGAAATAAATAGCGCATTTAAACTAACAACACAGTATAATAAATAACAACTAACAACTATCCAAACAAACTGTTAGCATTATGTATAATTCAACTTGAAAAAAAGTCTCCGATGAAATATCTCTTAGTAAAGAAATAGAAAATTTAGTTAAATTATAAGCTATTTTATTCAAACATCTAGAAATGTATAAAAAATCGATGCGATCAAACATGTTTGATAGTGTTCAAATGTCTTCATACATCACTTATATCTCGCATGAAGTAGTAATTCGTTTTGAATCATATCCAAATATATTTAGCGTGGAATAATATTTTCACATTTTTTCATCCATTATCGATAACACGTACAAAAATCTTCCTATTAGTAATCACTTTAGAAGTGGCGCTATCCCAACATAATTGATTAGGGATCCATGGACAAAGCAGTTTTTCAAAAGTATCCAAAGTAGGGGTTGCATATAGGGCGGTAATTTCGCTTAGTGATTTGATTTATCAAATATTGAATTTTAAATTTACTAATCTGCTAGTCAACTAATAAAATATCGATTGATTTGATATCGGATTAGCAATCATCGGATGGTGTATTGGCTAACATTTGCTTCTTCTTTTTCATGAACTCACCTATAAAAAAAGGACACTTTTCACTATTTTAAATGCCGTTAAATTATAAAATTCTTCTATATTGCAAAAAAAATATAAATTAATAGTAATATAATAGTTAATACAATATAAAAGTAAATAGGTTTTTGAGTTTTTGACTTTATGGCTTTAGGACTACCAATATATAATAATATTATGACAACATTTTAAATGAGGCTAATAAATCTAATATAAAAGAGTAAGTATGGCAATTCTTTAACGGGTTAACGGTTTATCTGATAAGGAAATTAAATAATTCGCCCCCACACCAATAAGCCGTTAATTATAAAATTCTAATATGTTCTGTAATCATTTAAAATTTATCAAATATAAATTTATAAAATGATTTGGATTATATTAAATTCATGAATATATTAGTCCGAATAATTATTACGGATTAATATAATTGAGTTAGTTATTTATATCCAATAAATATGAAATTAATTAAAATTCGCTCCATAAAGCTCATATGTCATGTCAGTTAAATCTGATTAGCCGAAGGGAATCTTGTTTCCATCACAACTCATCTATTTTAAAACTATAAAAAGAGGTCTTCATAATTCAGAAAAGGAACCAAGAATTCGAACAAGAAGTTAGAGAAAACTCATGGATCAAAAGACGCAGATTTCTCTATAAACTACAACAAGTTCAAGAATTCAAGTGATCAAGATCAAGACCACTGGATTCAAGAAATGAAGTTATGTTACTTTTAAGAAATGACTATTGTCTTATTTTTCCATCAACGCCACTTATAAGAAATTAAGTTATGTCACGCCGACTCACGCACCAATCCTTGATTGTCACGTGTTAAAATATCTTAAATTTTAAAAATAAAAAGAGAAAAGAATAACTTTTTATATATAAAAAAAATAATCCAAAACCCTCCCCCTCGAGGATTAAGAAAGAGTCAATATAATTTCTTAACACAAGACGAGTGTCGTTGTTACAAAATTTAATTCTCATTATTTCAAGATCACGTCAATATATTAATACTAAAGATAAAAAAAAGATAGTGAAGTAGACCAAAGAAGTAGAGGGAAAATATCATATTTTGTCATCAAAAAACTTTTTTTTTCACCGAATAAAATGGTAATTACCGGTGACTATCTCCCTCTTCATGTTTTCCTTTGACTTTTTATTATCTTTTCATCATCTCTATTGAAAAATTAAACATCACCGATGAAATTCATTATTAACACAATCCAAAATACATCTCTTTGTCATCTAAAAATGTTTTTTTTTCATCGAATAAAATGGGGGTTAATAGTAATTATCTCTTTTTTTATTTTTCTTGTCATTTTTATTGCCGTTTCATCATTCATATTTAAAAAATCAAATACAATGACAAAAATCACTTATCAATGCCGTTGTAGAAGACCAGAAAAACAAAGAATTGAATAGAAAATAAAAATTGACAAAAAAAAAAAGAGAAAAAACAATAAAGTACAACCAAAAAAAGAAAAGCAAATAGAAAATATTTTGGTTCATCTATCTCTCTCATGGAGAGAGTGAGAGTGAGCTACACTTTCTCAGCCAGTGGCTAAAAATGATAATATCAAATAACATCATTCAGGGGTTCATAATACCCCGCAAAACTTAAATATCTTTTTAAAAGATAAAATAGTTTGGTGGACCCCTGTACTTGTACCAATTTGTATTATAGACCCTTCTACTTACCTCTTTGTCATCTGAACCCTTACACTCAATAAAACACAATATATCAAATTCCTCTGATCATTGACCATGCTTATGTGGCATTAAAATGGTTGAGTTGGCAAGAGAGTGAGGCTACACGCCTATTAAGGCAAGTGAACACCATATTTAAATTTAAAAAAATATTTAAATTATAAGAGAATAAAATAATAAACTTAGAAAAGAAAAAAAAATCATTCTTCTTCAACCAATCCACCTACTTTTTCAACCATCCCATCCTTGCCCGACCCTTTTTTTTTCTTTCTTCCATCTTCTTTAGGTGGTCTAGTACACCAGAGGCAGCGATGAGCCTCCTAGCATGTTGTTACGCTGGAGGCAGTGAGGAGTTTCTTGGCCTTTTGATATGCCGGAGAGGATGGAGAGCATAGGGGTCCTAGTGGTTCGCAACGATCGGCAATGGTTCACAGCGGTCGGTGATGGTGAGTGGCGAGGAGCTGGTGCGGCGGCTTAGGGTTTCTGGATTTGTGGAGGTTGGAGAATGAGGAAAGAAAAATGGTGAGGGTGTGCGATGAAGATGGAGACTGGTGAAAATGGAAGATGATGTGAGGAGACACAAAATTTTAATTTAAAAGAATAATAAATTGAAATTTAATTTGTCAAAATTGCATCAAAACTTTATGATTTTTCTTTTGTCTAAAAAAGAAATTATTATAAAAATAAAAAATGATGTGGCAAATTTTATCTGACATGGAGTGTGACATCAGCGTGATTGAGAGTCACGATGAGTTGAAAGGGTTCAACAGGTTGAGTTTAGATGGGTTCATGGGTCCAGATGACAAAGATGTAAGTAGAATGGTTCACAATACAAATGCATACAAGTATTAGGATTCACCAGACCATTTTGCCTTTTTAAAATAGGTACTAATGTAAAAAGAATTTTATGTATTTTCTCTAATTAAATACTCCGATTTGTTAGTTTAAGCACATGATGATTTCTAATTGAAGAGCAAGACTTACTTTAGCACTTTAACTTTATGATAATTATTTACCCCCTAATACCTTTTCAAGTGAATTTAATATCATTCTAAAATTATAATATCAGTCTCACAATGGATAGTGCAATCCACACACGCCATATCATTGATATATGAGCGCCACATCATTACCATATCAACGTCATAGTGAACATTATTTAATTTTTAATTTTTTTTATTCTTTTTTTGTTTCTTCTTATTTATTCATAATTTTGAAAGTAAAAAAATCTCAAAAAATGAGCTCGCTTGTTCCTCAACTCAGTCAAGATTGCAATTGAATAAACTCAAGTCACAATTGAAATAGTGATCGAAGATCTCAAAACTATTCTCACAAAAACACATTCAATTTTTGAGAAATATTATCAAAACAAATGAATAATAACAACTGAAAAATTAATTTGAGATGAAAAAATTACAAATTTTTCATTAGAAAAAGTTTCAAGTTCATCACATTCAAAGACTACCATTTGAAGCAAGAACAAATTGTTGATTTTTCCATTTTGTTTTCCTATTCATCACACCCTTTGATTAATCGAAATGAAATGGGGGTGGGGCATTTCAAAGAAGGAGAAAGAAGATGGAAAACTCAACGAAGAAAAAGAAGATAAGGGCGAGGCAGGTGATGATTGAGGCAGCGAGATCTGAAGAAAAAGACAAATGGTGGGGGTGAGGGTTCGAAGAGGAGAAATAGGGTCGGGATGGGAGTTTTAAAGAAGAAGAAAGAGGTGGTGCAAGTGGGTGAGGTGTAAGGAAGATGAAGGAGTAGGGTGGGGATGGTGGTGCTATGGGCTGGGGTGGTAGGGTGTGAGGAAGATGAAGGAAAGAAATTTATTGGCTAAAAAGAAAAATATTAGGACCCATTTATTTTTTTTCTCTTTAGTTTTTGATATTTACGTGCTGTATAATTTTTTTAACTCGTCACGTCAGCTATTTGGGTGTATTTAAATTCACTTGAAAAGAAATTAGGGGGTAAATGATTACCCGTAGAGTTAAAGTGCTAAAGTAAATTTTACTGCCACGTTCAAGGGGGATTTATGTATTTTCTCTTTTTTAATTAGTGATTTTTAGGTTCTTCATACTCAATAGACAGATTTTAGAAACAATATCTCATAATTTTAACTTTTCCTTATTAAATACTCAAGCATTTCTATACCTTTTTTAATTTGTCAAATAATATTAAGCTCAAATTTAATAATTTTACAGATTTAGGAAAGAAATAGTATTAAAGAACAAGTAAAATTAACCACAAAAAAGGTGAATAATATTTCTAATATCAGACAAAATTTATTGGATATTGTTTCCACATAAGTAAAGATCGAGAATATTTGAATAATATATGTTCTATATATTCATGTTCAAGATCACAAACTTTACATATATTATCCATATTCGTGGGTTGTTTTGCTATATTACTATTAACAGATAAAAAATTAATTATACATTTCTTTAAAAAAATATTTAAATTTAATTATAATTCCTAATCTCCGCAGATAATCCCAAAAGCTCTTAGATAAAAAGTTACAACTCGATTGAGGTTTTGAATTTTCACTTGTTTTACTCACCGTATATTTTATTAAATAGTAACATGTTTTAGCATTATGATTTTTCATCTGTGCACGTTATCATATTAATCTATTATTAGAACTGTAGTACACATCAAGATTAATAATAGGAAAAAGGGTCTGGTATACCTCTTAACTTTGTTATTTAAAGCTAACATATATTCGTTATAAAAGCGGCTCACATATACTTTTACCGTTACAAAAAAGGCTCATATATATCTCTATTGTTACAAAAGTGGCTCAGATATACCCCTACCATTACAAAAGTGACAAAAATAACTTCTAATTTTTTAAAAATCATATATTTAATCTTTTTCACACATAAATTATTTTTTGATTTCTTTGAGTTTTTTTTTTCTTGCATACTTTAGTGCAAAAATAAGAGAAATAAAAAGAAAGAAATGTGAGTGGATAAAGATTAAAAAGTTAATAAAGTTAAAATTAATTTTTTACGGCTATATTGTAATATAGTTTTTATATGTGTAAAAAAGTATAGGGGCGTCTATAATAAATTTTACAAGAAATTAAGTGAAAAATAAATAAATATGACCATTAAAATAATAAATTCAAATTAATCGATGAATAAAAATAGTCAAAAGTAAAAACCATGTGAGAAGGATCAAATATACCCCTACATGGATTATCTTCTCTTTTTTTTTTAATAAAAATTAATTTAAAAACTTTTTTTTTACTTTCGTTAGAGGAAAACGGTATATATAGGTCATTTGTGTAACAATAAGGATATATATAAGTCACTTTTATAACGAATGATATATCAGCTCTAAATAACAAATTTGATAGATATATCAGGTCTTTTCCCCGGATAATATAACATGTGCAACTTGAACTTCAAAGGTCATATTAAGCTCTTGTAAGTTCATTCTACTCAATTATAACCTTTTGCAAATTCATTTTTACAGCCATAAAGTTTTGCCTACATCGCCGTTTATTTTTTAAAAAAGTTGCATAAATTGACCATTTTGTTACCAAGATAGCTTAAAACACTATCTATGCAGTAAATAGTAGTAATGAAAAATTATTATACAATGAATCTAATTTTCTATTAAACATATTTAATCTCTAATTAATTGTTAATGTATTTTTTTTCTCTCTCTAATCATAAATCTCAACAAATCAATGATTCGTTAGGTGCTAAACCATTGATTCAAATATCAATGTGTTAGGTAAATATTCTAATCCTACTCGAGTATTGTTAAGTTGTCTTATTAGTAGATGTTTTTTCCTTCACTTCCGTTATTATGTTATTACTTGTTTTTCTCATAATTGTTTTTAACACGACTTTTTCAGTATGTATTTATTTTACAAACTTATTTTTTTATATGTTTACTCCAGTCAAGTATTTATTAAAAATAATTTCTGTATTTCACAAAATAGGGATAAGACTATGTACACCCGCACCACCCTCTCCCATAATCCAGTCTGGGGAAAGCTGAAAGCTATGTTTGCAGCTGACTGATACTCTCCTCTTCTTTGGGGAAGTTGAGAAGCATTTTCTTTTTATTCGATATCCACATTGAGACCCGACCAAATCCAGATTCAGAGAAGTCCCACATAAATAGTAAAATTCTCCCTACCAAAAGCGACTCCATATTCAAAGAGATTTGAATCCGAAATCATTAGTTAATGATGAAAGAATATTTACTACTCCACCACATCACTTGTTGGCAGGGATGAGAAACTTTAGCCTCTATTGAAACTATATATCAACTAGTCCCACCTTGCAAAAATCAAAATACTGAGAAACCTGTACAGAAACTACATCAAGTTCTCCCACATTGCATAAATCCATAAACTGAGTTTCCACAAGCGTTTCCACGGATGCAAAGTCGTTCATACATACACGCACAGTTATAGGAGCAACAAGAGTGTCAATAAACCGAAAATAATGCAGGGGATAATTGATTCAGTTCCTCATGAATGCTACGGTGGCTACACGTGAGCCTACTGATCCTCCAAATGTGAACGTAGGGTATGTACGAACATGGTCAAGGTAACGGAATGGAGGGGGATCTGAAGAGGCCTCTTGGTTTCCAACAGCATTTTTTCTTTGATTGAGAGTCTCCACTTCTTCTACCAGTTCATCTTTCGTACTATTACATGATGTAATGACCTACAATAGTGACCGTTCAGGCAAGTGGAAGATAAATTTACTTTGAGAACATGAAGCAAATAAATAAATAAATTGTATACAAAAATTTAGAGGACAAGTCCAGAGTCAAATAATAAGAGACACCACGGAATATAGAGACTATTCTAGGGAAGGACAAGAATTCGCGAAAGGAATATAACTCCTATTTCACAGTTTCAATATAGTGCTAGTAGAGATTTCTCTGGATCTCTCTTTTTCTCATTTGGAGGAACACCGACAAACTTCTAATTAGTAAGCTTCACGACCATTTTAATAATTAGAGGAGGACAGGGGCTGGAGTACTCACCAATAATCCACCAGGAGCAACAATCCTTGAGACAGCATCCCAGTACATAATCCTAAAATGGCCACAAGAAATGTGTCATATGAGAGAAGGCACTACCGATAAAGGCGACAATATTTACCGTGAAATATGATTGGAGTTGCTATAAGTAATTGCAGTTGTATATAAAAAGATAAACATAAACATATTAACATAACTTGCATAATACAAAAAGACAAAAATGTTAACATACAACAGACCTACCTTTTGATAGGACCATCAGGATGCAGTCCAATGGCATCTAAGGTCCCCTTGTCCAAAACAAGCCGAAACGTTGTATCCAATTTTGTTTCAAGAATGTCATCAACCTTGACACCAATCAAAAGTTGTTTGAGAATAATCATTTTCTAGCAACTAAAGAACACAAGATAGGTAAACCGCACATAGCAAGTACATGAAATCAATGATAAAGATAGAGTAAACTGGTAGGACAAGTTATGTTCTCTATTGCAGAATTCAGTAGACGTATTACATTTAGCACCATATCCCATTCTATTGCCACTATAGACTTGAACAAAGTTCTTTCGTGTACACAGTATTTTATGGGAATATCCAGATTACAAAGTGGGCATCCAGGTGCACTAAAGCTCCCCGTTATGCGCAGGGTCTGGGGAAGGGCCTATTGTATGCAGCCTTTCCTTGCATTTCTGCCAGAGGCAATTCCAAGGCTTGATCCCGTGACCACCTGGTCACATGGCAGCAACTTTACCATTCCAGATTACAAAGTAACATCAAAATTTAAGTCATTTTCATTTAGAAGTAATTGCACATGCAGAAACACAATTATAACCAACAATGTACTAAATAGGGATCACCACTTAGCATGTAGGAGAACAAGATCACCACTTAGCATGTAGGAGAACAAGAAGAGCAATTAGAAGTAACATGAAACTACAAAAGCAAGGTAGAGACTACTGTTTTTTGCTTTTATTTGTTTTTTCATATACTGGATTGCAACAGCTCTATGTACACTTAAGTAACTGTTCACATTCAGAGATAAAGTTCAGTTTTACCAAGAACTTGATATTGGTGAAACTATCACGATCCGCAAGCCTTCTCGCAAGGTCTATTGCTCCTTCACTATAGTCAGTTCCGGTGAGATCTGAAAACCTAACTCCACAATAAATAAACGATAATAAGAATCTAACCTTCAGATGTATGTTTAACAAAGCAACAAATGCATTTGAAAGTTCAGACTTAAAATAAACAGGTGCACTAGGAAGCATTTACGAGTGTTTCTTAAATCAAGATACCTCAGCATTTTCAAAGAAAAATATGTGCAACTGTAACTAGAAAACAGCACTCTCCTTACATAATTGAACAACTAAGATCTCTTAGACACCAACAACTTCTATCCCCCACGCCCAAACCGGGGGGTGGACATGTGAATTTGAACTACTAGATGCACTTTCATGGTAAACATAAAGTAGCCATCAAGGTAGTTCATCTCTTCCTTTCTAATTTTTGGTTTCCCTATTTCAAATATTTTCGAGATTATATAGACAAAGCAGAAAAGAAATCAACCAATCTTTATAGTTGAGGCTTCTCAACTTGCAATCAAGATTGCTAGGTCAACCCCAAATACAATGAGAATTTTACCACTAACGGGATGAGGAATTAAAAATTAGATCAAACATTTCATGACACAAGAAATTAAACAAAAAAAGGTCATAAAATATTTAAGATGGAAGCAGTGAATTGCTATTATGATGAACTTGATTTAGAATTCATTATAGAACCACTGGAGTTACACATGCCTTAACTACCATTAAATCAATCACTGTAAAAGCTTCTCAAGTAGACCTTTTTTTCCCTTTGGGTGGGGTGTGGGGGTAGATATGCATACATCATCTTGCCTAAACATGAAGATAGGTGTCTACTCTTTGAAGCAACATGAATATGTATAACTATCCACCACCTCAAAAGTAAATGATACTATGAACAAGTCAAAATGCAGAATAAGAATGTGCATGCATGCAAGATGAAAGAGCTCCTGAACTACAGCATATCAGGATTAGCCCAAAACAAGAAGGAAAGGATGGATAAATGATGGATAAATGGACAGGAAAGACGAAAATAGCCCAAAATATATGCAACCAAGGACTCAAAAGTAACTCAAAGGAAGATCTGCATATGTTATCTCATCATTCATCAGTATGCTTATTTCTTTTTGAAATATGCTTTCTGAATTAAATTTTCTGTGCTCTAAATGTTAATTGTTTTACATCTGACATTTCTTAGAACGGATATTTTATTCACTTAATTATTATTTTATAACAGGAGTCTGGTCCAACTTTCAACACACCTCGACTATTCTACCGGGTACCTGCTACCTCCCACCCTAGAATAGATCATCTATTCCTGCCCGTGAGACCTTAATATACGATTTTTGATGGAAATACTAACCATCAAGCAGGGTAACTGATAAAAACAAAAGTTGTCGCATAGATTAGCATTTTCAAAATGAAAATAAAAATAAATACCCCCTCCGATCCAAAATAATTGATATTTTAGGCTTGGACACAGAGATTAAGGAATTCACTTACTCCTAGAAATGGGGGTTTGACTAAATACCCTTAGTTATGATTTTTTTTTAGGTTGACATAATTATCATGGGAATTAGGAATGTATCAAGGGAAAAATTGAGAAAAGGAGTTAAATACTTCTTGGTTTTGTGAAACATCAATTATTTTAGACCAACTTTTAGAGGCTAACAAATCAATTATTTTGGATTCGAGGGAGTATATAGAAGATGCAGAAACACAAATGTGCACTTCACTTCTTCTCTAAAGCCATATGCTTTTCATGTACAACTGTGACCTTGACTGATCACAGTTTACTATCTTAACAATTACACAAACTGCAAATTTCCAACGCAGCATTATGGAACTTTCAAGATTTTGTAGCGATTGCGCCAAATAGTTCGCAGAAAAGCTCCTATAGCAGTTATAGAATGACGGAGTGAGGGAATGGGTAGCATACAGTAATAGCTAGGAGGAAATCAACTTTACCCCTGTTTAGCGAACTCTTGAAGAAGCAGACCGTTGCCGGTCCCAATATCAAGCACACTCCAATCAGCCAAGTCCTTCTCATGTACCCCAACTTGCTCGCCATCACCTACATGATTTGACAAGTGATTTTGACAAATGCCAGTGCACAAACCTCGGGTCCATGAAGCAACAATTTCCATAACATCAGCACCAAACCTATAGAAAGATAGGGAAAATAATAGATTAAAATCATTCATGAATGTTTTGTTTATCATTATCATTTATTAGGAACATAATAATCCAATGTTAGAATCACTATCCCATCACCACTTCCTCTTTCAGGTTATCTTTTAGGGGTTGGGAATGGTAATCTTTGTAAAAGATGGAAAGAAAGCCCAAAAATTGTCTTCCATATCTATAACCGAACAAAATATATCCTGAGCTGAACCAAATCTTTGTAAAAATGACAGAGCTGAAGCCAGACCCTTTTTCCAGCAAGGCTGCTAATATAATCAGATCTGTTACTCAAGATAACCAACCAAAGGACCTCATTAATAAGTTGTCCACAAAGACACAAATGTAAATGTAGATTACTTTTTTCTTAGTTGATTACCCTCTTCAGGTAATCTGGAAAAAAAGAATTTATTGCTACATGCTATCACCCATATGCTTCAACGAGTTTTAAGTAACTACAAGTTGAACGTTTGATCCACAATGATCACAAAAAAGTAAAAGATATCTTACTGGATGGATGAAAAGGAAACACATTGCTTTCTTTTGGCCAGCTAATTCTTACCAAACTTCACCAGCATGACCATGCTCGCGATAATTTGCCAATTCATCAGCATACGCAGAATCCCAATAGCTCTGGAAACCAAGCATTGAAGACACTCCTTCAGCATCTTGCTCCTCCTTGTCAGAACTGTTCGTACACACAGATGAAAAATCAGATATTTGCTTATTAAAGCTTTAGCAGTTGGAATTTACAGCTTGAGAAATCAACATAAGAGCAATATCACTTGGCAATTTTTTAGGAAGATGTTCCTAATCAATGATCTGAAGCATTTTTATTAATGGTGGAACCCGTAAACATGCAGTTTCAGCTACTGCTTTATTCATGATTTACCTTACAATGCAACCCCAACAGCATTATTCAGCATCATTTCCATTATTAATTAGCTCCAAATAAAATTGTCTAGCCCAGTGCAAAATGAAACGATTTAGTTTTTATACACCGACAACAACAGCATGTAGTCCCACAAAACACTGACACTGGGTAAACAATTTCTACACAATCAGATTACTTTAATGTCAATAACCATAATAAACAAGAATTCGTTACCTGCAAAAGCTGACGACTAATCGGAGGTGAAGCTAGAATTTTGAGTTTATGGGTTCTAAATTTTAGAAAAGACAACTTACTGGATGGATTCTACATAAATTATTTATAGATATTAATAGAATTTTGAACACAAATACAAATTCGCGCCAAAGTTAATGGCATCTGCTGGGGCGACCCCCTAATCAAACCAAAAGAAGTACCTCACCTAACTTGCGAAGAAATTGGTGGAGCTGGGTTCCGCACTATGAGAGTTTGCTTTTTATCTTTCTCGGAGAGGTCTGATCAAACAGGGGATCAGACCACTCCCGGTGTTTTAACTAGTCACTAACCGGCTTAATTAGTACCCGTTCAGTATGCGTTGGCTAAGCCCCTGTGACTAACCTGGTACAACCCATAAAATACTCATATTACACTGTCAGCTTCCACTTTATTCAAGTTTAACTTTATAATGCAGTTTCAATAGCATCATTTCCAGCATCAAATAGTTCTTAAATAATATTTCTATGAAGTTCAGACTTAATTACTTATCTATCAAGCATAATTTATTTTTTAACGAATTAGCTCCTAAAATTTTGCATCTAGAGGGGACAAAACCTGTAATCGGAGGCTGCACGGTTATTGACAGCGGCGAGAGCTTCAGTAGCATCAGCATGACGTTGTTCATCATCAAGTGTACTTCCGTATTCGCTCTTTATCGACCACGAGTCCGCCGCTACTGATCGATCGTCGTCGGAGATCAAGTCAGTTGCTGCCAATGTTCGCGCCGGCGCGACGTCGGAATCTTCAGGAAGGAGTCTCATTCCGACCATATATATCCGATGAACGGGAGAATATCGAAAGAGAGATACCAAAACCCTAGTCAGAAGAAGCAAAATGGGAATTTTCAGAGGGGAGAAAGAGGAAGTTGAGAAAGAAAGGATGGAAGGACACCTTTGTCTTTTCATCACTATCGATTTTTCATCTCACTATTAATAAATGTTAATGGTAAAAAGTGAAATTCAAATTCAAAAAAATTATTAATTTTATTCACAAACTATTAGCAACCTTAAAAATACTTTCGCCCGGCAACTTTCTCATGTAATAAGATAAGTGATCTCAATTCTTCTCTTTGATAGATTAAAAAAATGTCACATCGGTTTTATATGTGTATAGTCCCTTTTTTTTTCAATTTTTATTAATGGCTACAATTGCTGCCTTCTTCCTATAAAATTTAGGGGAAATGGCTAAAATTACCTTGAACTATAGGAAAAGTGAAAATTAAATTTGAAAAAGTTATTAATTTAAATTTCTCGATAAAATCTTAGTCACAATAAAGAATGGTTTGAATTTTAGCTCAAAAAATTTTGAGGTGTTACATGAACAAACACAATACTATGAGAGCTTACATATCTCGAAAAAATTAATTCTTGGCAAAAATCCTCAAAACTTGCAAGAATCTTGAACGTTCTTCTTTTTCTCCTCTTGAACTTCTCAAAAAAAAAAAACTAAGCTCTTTTGGAATGACTAAAACGGATTCCAATCAGTTTAGACCCCAAAAAGGGTGAAAAAAACGTGTAGGCCTAGTGGGTAAGGAAAAGATCGAAACACCCCTCCTTAAAACGGATGAATTTTCTTAACTAGACAGGTTGCACTCAAACGGGCATATCCTTCATCCAAACTTGGAATTTAGCAAACTTGGCGGTGTTGAAAAAAGGACTCAACGACCTTTGATTTGATATCTCATGGGCCACCTAACTCATCATGTGCTGAAAGTTATGATAGTTTGAAGTTGACCCAAAACTCACAGTCGAAGAGTAACTTGTACCAAACTCAATTTAGCTCTTTCTAAATTTAGCTCTTTCTAAGACCAAGGTGTTACAATCCTATCGATACATTGTGGTTGTATACTGATATTGTACTTGCTCTTTTTTTGTTGAGTACATGATATATTCAGGCGGCTGCATCAAAATCTCAATTGTGAGACAAGTGACATTTGAATTCAAGGCTGAGCTACTTCTTCCAAGCTGCCATTGATTCTTCTCTACCTTTTGATCCATCTCTTCGGACTTAGACATTTATAATTTATTGCTACTAATTTTGGGATTGCATACCGTATTCTTGTCTATTTTAGAGTTTTGGCACATGTTTCTCTTTATTATTTCTTTATTAGATGTCTTTGATTTGACATGATAAACAAAAAAAATAAATCTTTGTTGATTGTTTATGTAGAACTATTGTACTTGACATTGATCCACGTCTCAAAACAACCAAACAATATTAAGTACTCTGTTGTTTTAACCAAAGTGTGAAAATGAACATCTACTTTTAAACAAATTGAAAGAAAAAAAGAAAATATTTTTTTCTCTTACTTCATCTTGTAATTACAGATTATTCGGATGATTGTTATTTATTATGTTTGTTATTGAAATATAATATTTATTTTGATTATTACTTAAGTTTACTGTATTTTTTATAAGTTGTTCAGATCATTGTTACTTATTATATTATTATTTAGGTATATATAATGTTTGTTTGATTGTTACTAAA
Organism: Solanum tuberosum; assembly: GCF_000226075.1. Lineage (NCBI taxonomy): Eukaryota > Viridiplantae > Streptophyta > Magnoliopsida > Solanales > Solanaceae > Solanum > Solanum tuberosum. The sequence goes on from NW_006239393.1 coordinate 395,469, forward strand.
ATTTATACTATGTTGTTAACTATGACAATGCAATGCCATACTTTTTATTCTCGTTTCCAATGTATTTGTTCATATTATTATTTTGAATTTGTGTCCTTTGTCTTTGTGGATAATTTTATTTTACTTTTATAGAGAAGATATTTCATGGAGAGCACTCTGAAGTATCATGCTTCTTGTATGGATTGATCATCTACTCTCAACATTTTTTCTCCAATTTATGAAACAATATTGTATGATAATATAATTACAACATTTATACGGTGCTATCCAATTTAATTTTTTGTATTTTCTTTAAAATTGTTCATTTTGAAGAAGTAATTTACAAACATTTTTTTCATATTTACTAATTTGAAATAATTACGTATTGTTTCACTAAGGCGAGTGACATAGTTATTTTACTCTATATACATGTGAATCACAGTAGATACTTTTATTTGGAACACCAAATACATTCTAATGAGGATGAATGATCAAGGGCTTAAAGAAAAATGGGTCAGGAGCGGGGTGAGTTCAAATTATGGATAGATTTTATGTAATTCAAAATTTAAAAAAAAAACAAGACAAATCATAATAGGCCACATACTATTTTAAAGAGCAAAATTTGACCAAATTCAAAATTTGTTTGAGGGGTAACCTTAAGTCAAAAATTAAAGGTTGAGGGTATGTTTAGATATAAAAGTTGAAGAACGTTATTTGTCAGTCATTTTTTATATATTAGAAATATTTTTGCCTCATTTTTGTTGTATAAATTAATCTAAAACGTTTTATGAATTTCATAAACTTCAAATTCCAAATCCTCTTATACATATGATAATACCATATTGAGTTATGTGATACAAGTACGATTCAAAGTGAAGACTAGTAAAACTTTCGTTTTAAGCCTCCCAAAAAATTAATATTGATTTATACGTTTATTTTTACTTACAAAAAGATTTGCAAGGAAAAGAGTACAAAATCTTTATTAAAAAGTAAGGAAAGAAAGATTTTTAAAATATCCTCGAACTATTGGAAAGGGTGCCAAACTATCCTTCATCCACCTATTGGCTCTCAAATATCATGTCATCCACCTTTGGGTCCAATATTGACCACTTTTACAACATGTATCATTTAAATAATTTTTTTTAAATACGTGATGATCATCTATTGGTTACAATTTAATTGCTTAAATTAATTTACAAACTCACCTATTACTAATTTTATCTGACCCAAATTGACTACACTTAACTCAAGTTAACTACACCTAGCTCAAATTAACTACTTCCGGCCCAAATTACATTTACCCCACCAATTAAAACAAATACACCTTTTATTCCTAATATTTCACTTTTATTTCACTTTCTCTTCCAACCTTACTTCCCCAATAAATTCGCATACAATGTCAAAAAATACTACGTAAATACACTCATGTATATATCACCATAAAAAATCATGAGTGTTTTGGTGATTTCTTATGGTGATACATGTGTGTATTTAGGTAGTGTTTTTCAAGATTGTAGGCGAATATATTGGGGAAGAAGGTTGGAAAATGAAGTGAAATATTGGGAATGATGGGTGTATTTTTTTTAATCTGTGGGGTAAGGTAATTTGGGGCGGGTGTAGTTAATTTGGGTCGGGAGTAGTTAATTTGGATTGGGTATAGTTAGTAATGGTTGAGTTTGTAAATTAATTTAAGTAATTAAATTTTATCCAATAGATGGTAATCCATTATAAAAGTGATCAATATTGGACTCAAAGATGGATGGTAGGGGTATTTGGGAACCAATAGATGTCTGACATGGGTATTTTGGAGTCAATAGGTGGATGAAGGATAGTTTTGTACCATTTTCAATAGTTTAAGGATATTTTAGACCCTTTTTCCGTGGTAAAAATTGCTTGACCTTAAATTAAACTACTTAAATCTTCATATTAGTAGATAAAAACTTGTTATGCAATAATATCTAAGGTAATGTATTATATACACATGACTAACTTATAATTAACTTGAAATAATCCTAATTACATTATTGGATAAATTACCTATATACACACCTTTTTTTTTCATAATTTTCATTATTTCCTATCGGTTCTAAAATTTTCCAAAACCCCTTATTTTACTCTCAAATCCCCAAACGCTGGATACATAAATCCTAACTCTCAAACCAATATTTATCCCTTCCTTATTTCACTTCACAAATTTCTCCTTATTTTTAGTCACAAAATCTTAATAGTTATTTTCTCAAACACGTTTGAAATTCAAAATCAATCTCTTTTCGGTAGGTTAAGGATATTTTTAGCCAAAAAAGTTTTAAAAAGATATTTATGAGTTTTTTACTTATTTTTTAAAATACTCCAAAATTTATAATAAAATAAACTATGTGAACTTCAAATTTTCTACGCTAAAACGTAAATTAGAAGGGAAAAAAATAGTAGTAGTTGTTATTATTTGTTAATAATTAATATAATATTTGAAGAAGTTCTTGCCTTTTCTGTCGTCTTTTCTTTTTATTTTGTCTTTTTCCTTCTTTTTCTTTTTTTGGTTTAGTAGTTGTTTTGTTTTTCTATTATTTCCAAATCACTGTTGGATTTGGTATTTGTATTTGGTTTCTTTATTTTTGGTTAATAAAACTCACCTCGGGTGTTTGATTAAAAAAAAAATATAATATTTGTAAATCTTCCATAATTTGAGTTGGTTATGGACTCTAACAACTAATCATTCATTGAAACTGATTAGGATTATTGTATTATTATTTAATCTTCTCATTTTCTCATAATAATATTAGTTTCAATTTCACCAAAATTTTATACAGTCTAATATTTTCCTCTTTTTCTGGTGTTTTTCATAATCAAATTTCTTTAATGGATTGTGTTTGTTCATGTATCTAATTGATAACTTAATTCTTATTTATTGTGATACATTTATAGATACACTTTATTTCAGCTTACATACATCATTATTTCACAACCTTATTGTACCAGATACATTATTATCAACTACAAAATGATACATTATGTAAGTTATAAATATCTTTCAAGGCAAACAATACAATACTTATCAATTTAAACGAGATACATAAATAGTAATGTATCATGCACTAATTTTTTAGATATGATATGTAAATTCGAATTTATACTAAATGTATCAATTACATAGCAGCTGCCACACGGTAATGTATCGATTTCAAATCTAACATCTTATGGACAACAATTACTTATTTAATGTATCTAGTATAAATACAATACTTATCAATTTAAACGAGATACATAAATAGTAATGTATCATGCACTAATTTTTTAGATATGATACGTAAATTTAAATTTATACTAAATGTATCAATTACATAGCAACTACCACACAATAATGTATCGATCTCAAATCTAACCTCTTATAGGCAATAATTATTTATTTAATGTATCTAGTATAAATACAATACTTATCAATTTAAACAAGATACATAAATAGTAAATGTTAAGTAGCAAAGATATTCATGATGTATCTTCTCAAATTTTTCAACAATTTTAAATCAAAATTGAAAGGATCTTCAATAAACTAGGAGAAGAATTTTGAATCAAAATTGAAAGGATCTTCGCTGAACTGGAGAAGAAAGAATCTTGAATCTCAATTTTTTTTTGATTATCTTGAATCAAAATTGAAAGGATCTTCGATGAACTTGAAGATTCAAAAGGATATCGTTTGTCCAACAACAATTTCATCACTTTTGTATCCTTCAAAACTCACCTCGCTTATCCAAAATTTTGACAATTTTTTTTGAATCATATCTGAAAGGTTTCTTCGTTGAACGAGGGGAGAAATTTGAAATTTTGAATTTCTTCGTTCTATTAGGATTTGCCTCTATATGATTGAGAGTAAGAAGAAACATAAGCGTAATTTATGAGATTTAATTAATTTTCAGATTTTATTCATTTTTTAGCGCAACAGAAAGATTTTTCTTGTATTAGAATTAGTGTATTCGGATGGTGAATTAATGTATTCGGATGGTGACTTATGTATCCGGAAGGTACAAATTTTAAGGGATTACTGTAATTAGAAAAAAAAATAGGGATAAGATGTAATTTACTCTTTACATTATGGGATTTATGTAAGTTATACAACATTATTACTGTCAGATTTTTGTTGTAAACTTAAAAATATTATACAATACACAATAAATACAAATTAAATGAATGAGGCCTCTTATTAAAAGTTGATTTTAGCCTACTAATTTTATTGAGATGATAATTAGTTGTAAATAAGTTTTTTATCAAATTAGTACTTGTTGATTGTACGGACTTCGTCAAGGCGACCAAAGCATAGTTCCCACTTATTATTTTTCTAGTTATATATATAACATGTCAAATAAACAAAATTAAATATCTTTTTGATAAAATTTCTTATCAATCAATTTGGGCTATATATTAACCTAATATATCTATCTATCTATATATATATATATATATATATATAAAGGAGGATCTTCAATCAGCTGATGTGGCATGCCTCTATGATCAGGAAATCTACTTATCTATTTTTGGTTTTTTTCTCTCTATTTTTCCATGTAAATAGATTTTAATTAAGGCTGTAATAATTAATAGATTCTAATTAATTGTAAAGAGGAAGATACTTTTCCAAATTTTAATTGTAACAGTCTCATTTCCATGTAAATGCAAATTTTAATTGTAAGTTGTAACCGTGTACCAACCTTTCCTTTCCCCACGTCCCTTCATTAACTTCTGAAAATTAATTTATATAACTCCTCACTTTTTCATCTTCTCCTATAAATCTTGAGCTATAGATATCATGTATATCATGAAATTTTTAAAATTTTTTTTATCAATTGTCTCATGTTTGATGTGAATCATTGGCATTTATCAGGTACCTTTTTTTAATTAATATTTTTTTTGAAATTTAAATATTAATATATTGTAGGATCTTAAGAATGATTTTTGTATCATAATTTTATTTGTAATTAAAAAGTATCTTTTTATTCATTTTATTGTTATATAGAATGTGTCAATTATTACTTTTTCATTTATTTATTTTCTTTAAAATAAAAGTTTAATTGTTTTTATTTTAATTATTCCTTACAACCCTGGACAATTATAACTCCTAAATTAATAGTCAATGACTGCACTTTGAACATCCTTTTTTACTGCACTTTATAGAAGTCCATTTCTAAAAGTGCACGGGACTTTGTGGATTGTGGAAGAAAATATTTAATGGTAAATAAAAATGAATTCTCAAAAATAAAAGGAAAGGATTTGGGTTTTTTTAATTGGAGTTTTTATTGGGGCTTGTGTGATTTATATAATCCCTCCCAATCTATCAAGGTTGCTTTTTATGTAGGTTTTTCTTTGTTAGTCTTATTTGTATGGTTTTTAAGTTTTTTCATTATCTGCTAATACTAAATGACTTTTATCTTATGACTTTTTTTTTATTGATTATCGTAATTATAAAATTAGAATGATTCTTTATGATTTACAAAGGAGGATCAAGAAAATTTCAATACTTTTCATATAGATTCAAAACAATAGCGTGGGTAATATTTTTTTGGGGTTTTTGTGTGGTGAAAGCAAGTGTTGTGTGATATGAAGAGATATAGGTGAATTCAAAATTTAAATTTTATGTATTTAATATTTAAAGTTTTTAGTACTAACTTTTGATATTTTTTTAGGTTGTATTTTTGAAGATCCAATATTTTTTTTATGCTTGTGGGGGTAAAGCAAGTGGTATATATATCATGATATTAAGCTGGAGCCATGATTTAAATATTATATAATTAACGTTTAATGATTTAGCACTAATTTCTTATATTTTTTAAGTCATGAGTTCACTTTCATACTTTATTATAATTTTAATGAATTCTTACATACAAATTTATGCATACCACGAATATACTAAACTAGAAGAATATGCAATGATGAATTAGTTCCTGGATGGTGCTAAAAATATGAGTATGTGGCGATCATAAGTTGTCTTCTACTGTTAAGAGTCTTCTTAAATCATTGTTATATATCCACAAAATTCAACATAACATATTATTGTTGTATCTACAGAAAACTCAACATATATTATCTTATAGCTAACTTCAAATTCTTCATTTTTTTTCTTTTTGTTCTTGCAGATCTCCGAATAATATGCAGATTATTCGAATTTCAAAAAGTGTTTTTAAATTTTAATTAACTAACGATGTAATATATAAACTGTAATTTTTTAATTAATTTGCTGCCATCAATTAGTTTTGATTTATTTTTGAATAATTTTTTTTCATTTCTGCTCGTACATCTTATTGTAAGAATAAAGTCTCAAATATTATTGTTAAGCTTTCATAGGAGGCTAACAAATATGTGTACTTTAGTTTACTTACAAATAAAAAAAGTATGCATATTTTCTGTTAAACTGTAAATTTTTAGCGTTTATATTTATATTGTAAATATTATCACTTTTTTTTAAAAAGAAGAAGTTAAATATAAGAATTTATTTGAATTATGTAAGAACTTGAAATAGGCAAAACCTCTAAACATTTGTAACGAATAAATATTTATACAACTTTCTCAAAATTATAAAATGTACTATCGTAGAAATTTAATGAAACTATTGAACACCATTATTACTATATCATGATTATGTGCAAAATGCTTTTCTTTTAAAGATACAATTTTTTTTTAATTAAGCAAAAGAATGTCACTACACCATAACACAAATAATGATGTTGAAAATTTAAAGGAATCTCTTTTTTTTTTTTTTGGATGAACTTTATTTTCTAACAACTAAGTTTTAGGTAATGAAAGGTTAAACAAATTAAAATCAAATTTATTTGAATTGGAGACTATATAATTATTTTAAAATATTTTTAATTTTTTGAAATAGTAAAAGATTAGTTTGTAAATCTAAAGAGATCTTTCTTAACCGCGCGAAGCGCGGCCAAGTCTCCTAGTTTTTAATATAATGGATTGAGCTAAGTGAGCTAACAAATGACCAGATCAATAATCATTCAAACTTGAACAAATTTAGTTGAGTTAAGCAAATTAAATTTGAATGTCATCCGTAAATACACACATTCTTCCCTACTTCTTGACATAGAATTTTGTTGGTTCTCTTATAGATAGGGGTGTTCACGTTTTGGATAAAATTGATTCAAATCAAAAAATTGAATCAAATCGATTAAATAAATTGATTTTATTTGGGTTTGGTTTGATTTGGTTTTATATTATTAAAATCGATAGTATTTAGTTTGGTTATGATTTTATTAGAAAAAATTGAAGAAATAACTGACCCGACAAATTATATACATATATCTTATTATTCTACATACATAACATATTGATTTTATAAACTAATTTAAAGATCTTATATATGTTTTCATCAAAAATTTATTTATAATCTACTTATGAAAGCAAAAATGCACAAGGTGAGCACAATTATCTTATTGGTTTCATATATATAAGTGTCTGACAATTTTCCGTGGGACTGAATCTAGGCCAAAATACTGAATTTTGAAGTTTAATTCGTAGTAAATTCAGTGATAGAAAGTTCTATAATGTCAGTCTTTCTAACTATTATTTGTTCTGAACGGATATTGTTGTCACTCTTTCAACATTTTGAATGAATTGTTTCTTTTATTTTGTGTATGGTTAATAACCGAACCAAATCGAATCGAACCGAAACCGATAACAACCAAACCAACAAATGTATATTATATTTGATTTGGTTTGGTTCTGATAATCTTAAAATCGATTAAGTTGGTTTGATTTTGGTTAATAATCGAATAACCAAACCAAACCAAACCGAAACTGATAAATATATATTATATTTGGTTAGACTTGGTTATGATAATTTTAAAACTGATTAAGTTGGTTTTGAAAGTAAAGAAGGTGGGGGGAGGGGTGAATTAAAATTTCCTTCAGTCAACTTCTTGTAATGGCCAGTCGACTCACCTGCACGTTAGTAGAATAAATAAACAGTAATAATAACTTGCAGTAAGTAAATAACACAAAGTGTTTTATGCTGGTTCGAATCACCGATGTGGTGCCTAGTCCAGTCCCCTTGGGTTACAAGGGTTTCCTTAAAAGCTTGTTGAGAACTTGAGTGTTATAGAATGTTACAATTAAGATCCCCGTCTGATATGCAAATCAGATCTTCTTTTTCGACACAACCTCTACCTGTATAACCTACACTCAGATCTTTCATTTTCTTTTCTTTTCAATTGTTCACTCAAGTGTGTACAAAGTTTTATGAAAGATAAAAGAAGATTACAATATAAGTTCAAGTGAAGTGCGTAGTTTCAACTGTTGGTCTGAGTCTTCTTTTATATGTGAGTAGTGTGATGGTATTTTAGCTCTAACAGGAAAACCTAAGGGAGTTTCCTTCAATCAAGGATTTGTAATGTTTCCTTGATTGAGAATCTTAGATCTTTGATTTAATCTGCCTTGAAACAAATGCTGATGTAGAATCCTTTGCTGATCTTCTTTTGATCCTGCCTGCTGTCTTGAGCCTTCTATTTTGCAGCTGTCATTTTTCCTGATTAGTTCCATAATCAGTGTGAATTGCTTGTTGTCCTGATTGATTGCCTGGTGATGTTTTCCTTTTTGGAGTAATGGCTGATTGAATCAAACTTTTAGATTGATTGTGTGTTGATCCATTAAAATGGTTGTTGCAGATTGTGAGTCAATTTATTCCTTGATTGGTGTGATCCTTATGATGGCTGATTGAATCAATCTTTTAGATTGATTGTGTGTTGATCCATTTCCATGGTTGCTGCAGATTGTGAGCCAATCTATTACTTGATTGGTGCAATCCTTCCAATTAGATTTGGTCAATCTATTTCCATGGTTTGCTCGTGTCACTCAGTCTTTTGGTGAAGCTGGTGATCTTCTTGTTTCTTCTCTTGATTTCCTGCGATGTGAATTCAGCCTGTCATTATTCATAATATCATAAGTTAACAATCTCCCCCTTTTTGATAATGACAATTAAGATTAATACAAGTTTAATTTGACTTCCCTATTCGATTCATGCTCCCCCTTGTTGTATGCCTCCTGTGTAGATTTCCAGCATGCTCCCCCTTGCTCTATGGCAAGGTCTAATTATTCTCCCCCTTTGGCATAATCAAAAAGGAAAATAAAAAATAGGATACGCAAAAACAAATATACAGTCCAAAAGAAATGGAGACATATCTCCACAAACTGGCAGTCTTTAGCAAACGAGAAAAGAACCCATAGTCTTAACGATCACCGAAAAAATACTTCAGGGAGGTAATCACATTCCTACAGAGAGAGTGATGCCAAGAAAACTGGTACTTAATTAATAAATGAGGTAATGCCAAGACATTCTCGAAGGAAACAAAATCTTTCCTAAAGTAAAGGTTTTGTAAAGATATCGGCTAACTGATTCTCAAAATCAACAAATTCAAGCACAAAATCACCATTTTCAACATGATCACGAATAAAATGATGCTTGATATCTATATGTTTAGCTCTAGAATGATGCATAATATATTTAGATAGACTAATAGCACTAGTATTATCGCAAAAAATAGGTACTCCCTCAAAGAATAAATCATAGTCCAGGAGTTGATGCATCATCCAAAGTAGTTGAGTGCCACAACTTCCAACAGCCAGATATTCAAATTCAGTAGTTGAAAGGGCAACAGAGGTCTGTTTCTTACTATGCCAGGAAATAAGAAATTTTCCCAAAAATTGGCATGTTCCACGGTGTTTTTTTCTGTCATTTTTATCACCTGCAAAGTCAACATCTGAATATCCAATCAAATCAATTTTTTTTAAAAAAGGATACCATAACTCCATATCAGAGGTTCCAATGAGATATCGAATAATTCGTTTCACAACGGTGAGATGTGACTCCTTTGGAACGGATTGGAATCGTGCACATTTGCAAACGCTGAACATAATGTCAGGTCGACTTGCAGTGAGATATAATTAGGACCCAATCATTCCTCGGTAAAGTTTTTTGTCAACTGCTTTTCCTGTTGTATCGGATTCGAGGCGGGTGGAGGGACTCATGGGAGTGCCAAATTCTTTGCCTTTTTTCCATTCCAAATTTTTTGATCAACTCTTTTGCATACTTTTCTTGATTTATAAAAATTCCTTTTTCTGATTGCTTAATTTGAAGACCAAGAAAGAATGAAAGCTTGCCCATAAGACTCATTTCAAATTCTCCTTTCATAAGATTTGCAAAATTCTCACAAAGAGAAAGATTAGAACTTCCAAATATAATATCATCAACATAAATTTGAACAATAAGAACACACGAATCAGATTTTTTTGTAAACAAGGTTGTATCAATTTTCCCTCTAAGAAAATCATTTTTTATCCAAAAAATGCTCAAACTTTCATACCAAGCTTTTGGGGCTTGTTTTAGACCGTAAAGAGCTTTAGATAATTTGAAAACATAATCAGGACATGATGGATTTTCAAAACCAGGAGGTTGCTTAACAAAAACTTCTTCTTTAATGAATCCATTTAAAAAAGCGCTTTTAACGTCCATTTGAAAAAGTTTGAAGCGATTGAAAGAAGCAAATGCTAGAAGAATTCGAATAGATTCCATCCTTGCTACATGAGCAAAGGTTTCATCATAGTCGACTCCTTGTTGCTGAGAGTAACCTTGAGCTACTAACCTGGCTTTATTTAGGATAACTTTTCCGTTTTCATCCAATTTGTTGCGAAAAACCCACTTTGTTCCTATCACAGAACAGTTCTTAGGTCTTTCAGTAAGAGTCCATACCTGATTCATTTCGAATTGATCAAGTTCTTCTTTCATATCTTGTATCCAAGATTCATCTTGCTTCATTTATTCGTTTTGGTTCCATTTGAGATATGAGAGCTAATGAAGCTTGTTTCTTGAGAGAGGATCTAGTCTGAATATTATCATCTGATTTTCCCAGAATGAAGTTTTCAGGATAGCTTGCATTGTGTCTCCATTCTCTAGGTACATTTGTTTTGTCAGCTGCAGTAGTCGACTCTACTTCTACAGTAGCCGGCTCTTCAGTGATATTTTCAGTGGACATGTTAGAAATGACTTCTGTTGATTTGGATGATTCAATTTCATCCTCACTTGCATCACTTTCCTGCATTCTTGGATTAGTGTCATCAAATACCACATGGACAGATTCTTCAACACTTAAAGTTCTTTTATTAGAAACACGAAAGGTTCTGCTAATGGGAGCATAACCTAGAAAAATACCTTCGTCACTTCTAGGATTGAACTTACCAAGATTGTTCTTACCGTTATTGTGGATGAAACATTTGCATCCAAACGGATGGAAGTAGCTGATGTTTGGTTTCTTACCTCTCCATAGTTCATATTGAGTCTTCTTTAGTATAGGTCTGATAAGACACCTGTTAAGAATGTGACAAGCAGTGCTTACAACTTCTGCCCAAAAATGGTCAGGGAGATTTCGATCAAGTAACATAGTTCTTGCTGTATCTTGTAAAGAACGATTTTTCCTTTCCACTACTCCATTTTACTGAGGTGATCTAGGTGAAGAGAAGTTTTGAGTGAACCCATTTTGAGCACAGAACTCTTCAAATGCCTTATTCTCAAATTCACCACCGTGATCACTATGAATAGTTGTAAGAAAATAATCTGCTTCTCTTTGAACTTTTCTGCAAAATACTTCCAAAATTAGCAAAAGCTTCATTTTTGTGAGAGAGAAAAATTACCCATGTAAACCTTGAGAAGTCATCAACAATTACAAAAGCATATCTTTTACCTCCAATACTTACTGTTCGAGTAGGATCAAACAAATCCATATGAAGAAGCTGAAGAGGTTTAGATGTACTTACAATGTCTTTTACTTTAAACGATGAACGAGTCTGCTTACCTAATTGGCATCCGTCACAAATGTGATCTTTATCAAATTTTAGTTTTGGTAAGCCGATAACTAGTTCAAGTCTGGATAGTTTCTCAAAAGCGTGCATACTTGCGTGTCCAAGTTTTCGATGCCATAGCCAATGATCACTTGTGACTGCAGTAAGACAAGTAAGAGTTGAAAAAACAACATTATTTAAAATATATATATTATTTACTCGATCTCCAATGATAGTGAGCTTTTTCTCAAAATGTTTGATAATGCAGCTTGCTGTATTGAAGGTAACTTGAAATTCAGCATCACATAGTTGACTGATGTTAAAAAGATTGTGCTTGAGTCCTTCAACGAGATATACTTCAACCAAATCACATGATGAGCTTAGAGTAATAGTTCCAACTCGTGTTACATCTCCTTTAGCATTGTCCCCAAATCTTACAAATCCTCCATCGATTTTTTTGATGGTTTTGAAGTTTTCTTTCTTTCCACACATATGCTTGGAGCATCCACTATCAAGTACCCACATTCCCTTTTTGTAGGTTTTCTTAGATTGCTCCTCACTTGTTTCACCTAGTGCCATGAAACATAGATTGACCATTTCATCATGATCATCGTCGGTTGTTTCTCTTTGATCCCATGCTCCGAGACTCTTAGGGTCCTCATTTCTTTGATTGTTTCTTCTTCTCCGTTCTGGGAAGTTTTGTTTGATGTGTCCTGGTTTTCCACAGTAGTAGCAGCGATCATCATTTCTTTTGAAATCATTGTTCTTAAAGTCCTGTTGAGGTCTCTGTCCTCTTTGTCTAAGCATTTGTCTCACTCCTCGATTTATAAGAGCCATTCCTTCGTCTTGATTTTCATCGACTTCTTCTCCAATTTCAGATGTCTCAGCTGTAAATGCCACAGTTTTCTTTTTATCATCTTTATTGTACCTGTTGATATGATTCTGTTCATAGACCATCAAGTTGCCTCTAAGTTCATCGTATGTCATTTTTTGCAGATCTCCATCTTCAAGAATGGCAGCCTTAGTTTCCCAAGCTTTGGGAAGACTTCTAACAAATTTTTTAACTTGAAGTCCATTTGAATACACCATTTTAAGTGATTTGAGTTCGCAGACAATTTACTGAATCTTGAGAACATAGTTTCTACAGTTTCATCTTCGGCTATTTTGAACAATTCATATTCATTTACTAGTGAACTGATCTGAGCCTCCTTCACCTTGGTGGTTCCTTCATAAGTCACTTCTAGTTTGTCCCACATTTCTTTTGCAGTTTCACATGTTGATATCTTGTCATATTCAGCTCCGCTCACTGTACAATATAACAAACTTATAGCTCTAGCATTAGTTTGAATTACCTTTTGTTGCTCCTTAGTGATGTCAAATGATTCAGGATCAAATGATTTTTTATTGCCATCTTTGTCTGTTAGTCCAGGAATAGGCTTTGGGCCCTTCTTGATCACTATCCATGCTTGGTGATCATTTGAAGAGACAGATTCTGAATCTGTCTTTCCAGTGATATTAATGTTGTCCATTGAAGTATGGTGGTCGGTGTGAAGAATGTCCATCTTGAAGTAGAGCACCAGGAAATTTGAAGAGACAAAGATTTTGAATCTGTCTTTTCAGTGAGAGTAATGTTGTCCATTGAAGTATGGTGGTCGGTGTGAAGAATGTCCATCTTGAAGTAGAGCACCAGGAATCTAATAGTGTGCCATTGGATCTTTGCTCACGTGTGGTTAAACACTTCAAATGTGAGACCTGCTCTGATACTAATTGAAAGTCAAGAGGGGGGAGGGTGAATTAAAATTTCCTTTAGTCAACTTTCTGTAATGGCCAGTCGACTCACCTGCACGTTGGTAGAATAAATAAACAGTAATAATAACTTGCAGTAAGTAAATAACACAGAGTATTTTTATACTGGTTCAGATCACCGATGTGGTGCCTAGTCCAGTCCTCTTGGGTTACAAGGGTTTCCTTAAGAGCTTGTTGAGAACTTGAGTGTTACAAAATGTTACAATTAAGATCCCCGTCTAATATGCAAATCGGATTTTTTTCTTTGACACAACCTCTACCTGTATAACCTACACTCAGATCTTTCTTTTTCTTTTCTTTTCATTTGTTCACTCAAGTGTGTACAAAATTTTATGAAAGATAAAAGAAGATTACAATATAAGTTCAAGTGAAGTGCGTAATTTCAACTGTTGGTCTGAGTCTTCTTTTATATATCAGTATTGCGATGGGTTTTTAGCTCTAACAGGAAAGGAAAACCCAAGGGAGTTTCCTTCAATCAAGGATTTGTAATGTTTCCTTGATTGAGAATCTTGGATCCTTGATTTAATCTGCCTTGAAACAAATGCTGATGTAGAATCCTTTGCTGATCTTCTTTTGATCCTGCTTGCTGTCTTGAGCCTTCTGTTTTGCAGCTGTCATCTTTCCTGATCAGTTCCATAATCAGTGTGAATTGCTTGTTGTCCTAATTGATTGCCTGGTGCTGTTTTCCTTTTGGAATGATGGCTGATTGAATCAATCTTTTAGATTGATTGTGTGTTGATCCATTTCTATGGTTGCTGCAGATTGTGAATCAATCTATTCCTTGATTGGTGTGATCCTTATGATGACTGATTGAATCAATCTTTTAGATTGATTGTGTGTTGATCCAGTTCCATGGTTGTGCCAAATTATGAGCCAATATATTCCTTGATTGGTGCGATCCTTTAGATTTGATTTGGTCAATCTATTTCCATGGTTTGCTCGTGTCACTCAGTCTTTTTGGTGAAGCTGGTGATCTTCTTGTTTCTTCTCTTGATTTCCTGCGATGTGAATTCAACTTGTCATTATTCAGAATATCATAAGTTAACAGGTTTGATTTTCATTTTGACTAATAACCGATCCAAACCGACATGTGAACACCCCTAGGCACTAAAAGAAATTAATTAAGATATTTAATTTGACTAGAACTCTATTTTCAAGAGAAACGAAGGCTGTTTGGAACAATATTTCGACGATACAAGTCATGCAAAACTTTTGTGTTGTAACATTTACACGATTTATCGTATAATTCTTTCAAACGAAAGATTTGACTTTAAAATATGACTAATTATACTAAATTATCCTATAAAATGACTCAATTTTGGATGCACCAAGGCTATTTACTCCAAATAAAAAAAAAACAAATTAAATTTAAAAAAAACCTCAATATTTAAATTAAAAATCAACATAATTTGATTTGACTTTTTTTTAAGCAATATTAAATATCTAAAAATGTTTAGCGTAATTAACTGTTAAAAATATTAAATTTTGAAAAAACTATAAATTATACACTAGATTCCAGTATACTTTTATTTAAACGGAAAAGGGTCAAGAATACCCCTGACCTATTGGAAAAGGTTCAAAAATACCCTTCATCCACCTTTTGGTCTAAAAATACCCTCCACTTTTGCTTTTGGTTCAAAATTACTCCTCCATCCACCTTTTGGTCTAAAAACACCCTTAACCCAAATTGAATTGAACTTTTTTTTTACTTGTTAGCTAATTCTTTTTATTTGTTTTAATGATAATATTTTATTTATTCAAATTCGTAATATTAGTTCATCCCAAAATATTTAAATTATTTAAGTCTAACTATATTTAAAATAAAATATTAAATTTGTTATGTTGTCAATATTTTTAGTAACAGGGAATAAAGGAAAAAGACAAAATTTGACTAATTATATACGTAGCTAATATTTAGGATTTTAGATATGATTAGTAACCGTAAATAAGAAACAAAAAAGATTTTTTTTCTTTTTCAAAATTTCGTGATGGGTGGTGTCCTTATTTTGGATCACTGATTGTAAATAGGGAAAAATGAGTTTTTAAATTTTTTTTATTATTATTATTATTAATATCATCATCATCATCATCGTCATCGTTATTTTGGGTCAGTGACAACGGTAAATAAGACATAAAAAAGGGGGTCTTTTTTTGTCAAATTTTGTTGTTTTTTTACTCTCTTTACTAAAATATTTGATAACGTAAGAATTTTTTAAAATTTTAAATATAATTAGACTTAATAAATTTTAAATATTTGAGATGAGCTAATATTAAGAATTTGAATAAATAAAAATTTATCTTTCAAAACAACTAATAAGTAAAAGAATTTAATTCAATTGAATTTGAGTTGAGAGTATTTTTAGCCCAAAAGGTGGAAGGAGAAGTATTTTTTGAACCAAAAATACCAATGGAGGATATTTTTAGACCAAAAAGTGGATGAAGGGTATTTTTAAACCTTTTCCAATAGGTCAGAGGTATTCTTGATCCTTTTCCGTTATTTAAATGATAGAGTAGAGCTGTCAATATGGGCTATCCCACCCCATCCGGGCTAACCCATACAGACTTTGACATTTTACGGGTTAGGCCAGGCTAGCCCATTTTTTGTGTGGGCCAGAAAACGGTCGGCCCAACCCACAAGTACGTGGGCTACAGGCTTGCCGGGCCTACCCATTTTTTTAAAAGTTATATATATTTTTTATAATTATTAAATTAAATTATTCAAGTAAAAATATAAATATCTAAATAAAAATATTAACCTAACTGTTTTGCAATGATCACAATAAAACACAAAAAATATGACAATATTCCAACCATAAAAAAGTAAAAAATAAACTCCTTAAAAAATCATGAAACTTATGGCGTATCTAACACTTCATGAAACATATGACGTATCTAACACTTCATGATTATCTTCATCAAGCATATCTGAATCAACTTGTGACTTGTGGGAAGGTTGTCTTAACATCTGCAATTTATATGCCGTTTCAATTAGTTAAATATTAAAAAATAACTCAATTGAGAATTATAATATTTAAATGTACACAAAAATATATTACCAGTTTGAGAAAAACCATGTAACCAGTTTCGAGTAGCAACAAGTGTTTGGACATTTTCATGGTGGATGCAACTTCTATACTTAGTGATTTCCTAAAAAACTTTAAATAGATTTTGAGTTTGGATCTCTTTAATTTTAAATTTTAATATTATATTATATTTTTTAATTAATTTGTATTAGCCCACGGGCCGGCCCTACCTATATTTCTCAAGCCCCACAAATCAGCAGGCTTATTCAGGCCGGGCTAAAAAGCCCTTTTCTTAAATGGGGTCCAAAATTTTTAGCCCAGCCCTATTAAATCCCGGGTTAGGCTAGGCCAGCCCAACAGGCCTAGCCCAGATTGACGGCTCTAAGTAAAGTAAAGAAAAATACTAAAACTGACAGGTTTATTCAGCCCCATCAGTTGTTGGCACAATCTCAAGATATGAACACAAATTAGAGAATCTTGCAGCATAGAAAACTTCTGAAATTTGAATTAGCTCCCCTTTTTAGCAAATCGAAGCATAATGTACATTAGCACCTAGCAAGAATTAAACTGAACATAAACATTGACAATATCAAACAAAATTATTCTTTTAGCAACTGTGCCTATGAATGCTTCCACAGTGATATTGACAATATGAAGTTTGGATCTCCTTTCAAACTCCACCTACTTTGTATCCTAACCCTCACAAAATGGAAGCTCAGATAAGGCGCCGAAGAAACTTAGGTAGATGATATCCACGGGCAGGTCTTAACTATATTTCTCAAGCCTCACAAATCAACAGACTTATTTAGGTCGGGCTAAAAAGCCCTTTTTTTAAATGAGTTCTAAAATTTTTTAGCCCAATCCTATTAAATCTCGAACTAGGCCAGGACGGTCCAACATGCCTAGCCCATATTGACGGCTCTATGATAGAGTGGTTGGCCACTGACACTTTCTTTTTGTTATCCCTAAAAAATATTCCAATTATACAACTATCACTATATTCTATGATTGGTAACGCGCAAAATCTGTTTACATTATATTATAAATTTAATTACACTTATATTCTTCAAATATTGATATATTTTACTTTTTGTTAAAGAATATTTTATCAGGCATACTTAATCTTGGATTTATTAAATTGGATGTTTTGACCTTTTAACATATGAAAAAATAAAAGTGCTAGTATATTTTTCTTCTTGTTTTAAATAATTTAACAGTTAATGATCCGTTAAAGCTGTCAGAAGCAAAACCTTATAGGAGTATTTCTTTTGGAAAAAATATTATAATTATTCCAAAACAATTAGAAAGAGATCTTTTAACGAGAGAAAAAAAATACTTTAATTAATTAAAGAACAAATAAATTTAACCAAACTTCACAAAGAATTAAAATTAAAACCCATTATTATTTCAAAAGATACAAATTTCCCACAATAATTTGTTTGTGAAATAAAAAAAGAAACACAGTTTCTTATACATCTTTTTCTTGCATCAAAGAGTATATCTCAATCACAAACAAAAAAAACTATATCCTAAAAATTCATAGACCACTTGAATGAATTAATAACAATTTGCGCTGCTCAGACTCTTCAAAAATAATACCAAGTTCGTGTTGAATTCTCAAAAAATATTCGAAATGATATGACACTCGTGTCAAATCCTTCAAAAATATATTATTTTGGAGGATCTGACATGTATTCGTCAGCATTAGCATTTTTTGAAAAGTCTGAGCAACATACTGAATAGGAACAAATCTTCATCTTGAAGGTTCTTCAACTATAGTTTCAAGAAATGGCTTCTTTGATCTACACATTGACAACATTTTCTTGAATTCTGGTGTAGAAAACTCTTCAATATCATCCAATTTCAACTTTGGCAAATCAATTTTGTCATCAAATTTTGGTTCCTCTGTATATTCTGGCAAGATTTTGACTCTTCCAAAAGACACTTTTTTAGAAACAGAGTTAGCAGTTAGGAATAATGCACCTAAATCTGCTGCTGAAACAAATGAATTCAATCTTTTCATTGGGAACATAACATACACATTGGCAATTTCAAGATCCTCGTCAGCATTTAACGCAGAAAATCTCTTACCAATATGTAAAGACCTCGAGTTAACGATGAAAAAATTAGGTATTTCCAGCATGACCTCAGCTGCTTTAACTTGTTGATGTACGTTTCGAATTTCGCCATTTGGGAAAATGACCTTAGTTGATCTTGATTGTTTGTTGCCTCCTTGTACTAATAATGTGCAAGACACATAGTTACCCATTACGAATTGGATTTAGAGCCTATTCGAATGGACTTATAGCTTAGGACTACAAAAGTGCTTAAAAGCACTTTTAAAAAAAGTCAATTCAAACAGGCTCTTTGTGCTTATGAAGTTGTAGTTAGTTGGAGGAAAAGCCTTTAGAGTTGAGAAGAAATTTTCCAAAACTAGTATGAGTATTAGAAGGTGCAAATGAAATTTTCTTCAAATAAGGAAGAGAAATATTTTAAGATGAATATGTACTCTTGGTTTTTTTATGTTTTGGGATTGAGAAAATGAAAGAAATATCCCTATATTATATGTAGTACTAAATGAAGGGAATGTTGGTTATAAAAGGATAAAAATGTGGAATAATATATTTATTATTATTGTTATTATGAGTAGAGAGGCCAGTTGTAAAAAGAAAGAATAAAGTGTTGGGGGTATGTATATAAACCAAATTTGACAACTTGACATGTTTGGGCTGACTGTCATGAATACGCGTTTTGGTGAAGTGGGGTTTTATTTACATGGATCATATATTGATTAAGATCTCATTTGTTTAAACTTTAAAGGATTACGATGTGGGGAATCGAACATTCATTAACAAGGTAGGAGTTTAGGTAGCCAACCAACTGAGCTACTAAGATTCTACTTATTAAGATGTTTGAATTTGTACATACAGATTTAATATAGAAAAATTAACTTAAATATGTCATTAAACTTTGAATTTTTTATTTATTTATGTCCTTTGTTAATAGTTGAGTTTAATCATATCATTTCCGTTACAAATAGGGTCTATCAATGCTATTTTTAACTGTGTTTTGTAGTTTTGCAAAATCATTTTTTCACGCGATCTCTTATAAGAGGCTTATTGTCACACTCCGAATCTACACCTTGTACGTGGCTGACACTCGAAATCATTTCTGACCCGAGTGAATCGTTGGCCTGACATGTTATAACATTGAACACTGTATAATGCGGAAATTTAGATTTATAGTAATGGACTAAGCTATTGAATACTGAAGTAATCTTTTTATTAATAAAGAACACTAAAATATTATCTGAGCAAAAGTTTGAAATAGAATTGAGGCTATTAATGTCTATAACTCATGATTGTGTTTAATGAAGCCTCTAAAATAACTGAACTGAAAAGTTTATTGGGACAAGATATCGGACTGCCTGGAAGCAAAAACAATTGAACTAAATAAAACCTGTTGAATTATAACTGAAATCCTCTGAGTGCGAGGAGGACTCACCACAAGCTGAAAGTAGAGGAACTTAGTGAAACGTCCAAACGCGAAGCTGAAAGAGGTGCTGAAATCTACATCATAAAACGATGTAGCACAAAGTAGCATCAATACATGTAATGTATTGGTATGCAAAATAATGACCAAGAACAACAATTATATAACAGATGAAAGAACCATAAATCTAAGCATGAGTAATACACAAACGATAACTGAATGACTGAGACATAATATTTTAAAAATTGTTCACTGAAATGAAAGTCATAAAAATAAAATCTTTTAATTGAAAACAGATGTTATGCACTAAACTGGTTATTTTTACTAAGTTGCTGAAATATGCATTTGAAACATGAAGAGAGAAGTATTCAAAACACCCCTAAACTTGGCGCGATTTATTAGTTTCATCTCTCAACTATTGACAACTTTAAAAACACCCTTCCATTTGACTAATTGAACTTAAATATACCCCTGATCTTGAATATATATATGAATATTAAGTCTATTAGTTTTTCAACATCTGAATTCCTTTTAAATAAATAAATATATAATTTAATAAACTACTAAATTAATCAATATTGTATCAATAATATATCTTGTAAAAGTTATACGACAATTGGTGGTGGCGATGCTAATGGTGATGGTTGTTGGCTAATGGTGATGTTGTGGTAGTAACTAGTGGTGACGGCTAATCGTTATAGTAAACGATAGTAATAGCTGAAGTGTTGGTAATGATGTAAATATTGATCAGTATTGGTATCAATTAATTATAATAATTGATAGTGATAATGGTTGTGGCTAAAGAAGTGAAGATAGTAGCGCATGGCAATAACAATAGTTGATAGTGGTTGGGGATGGCACTAGTGATAAATGGATATGAATTGCTGAACCGTTATTATTGTAGAAATATTTAAATAGCTATTTCAATAACATTAAATTTTTATTACAAATCTTATTCATTTAATTTTATTCAAATTCATTGAGTAATTGTTATATAGGGGGAAAAAAAAGCATACATTATAGCCAGGATCTAAGCAATTAACATTCATACCTAAAAAAAAACATAGACTTAATTTCAGATATGAATAATTAAATTAAAACATCTATTAAGTGTAAATAATTAAAATAGAAAGATTAATCATCAATGGTTTTCTGTTAATTGCGTGTGGAGCCCTATCTTTTATTTGCTTATGAAAAAATAAAAAGCACTACCAAATTTCCAAAAGAATATTAAGTATATATATATTCACGGTATGTGAAAAATTATTTGTAAAATTACGCACTTATATTGTTAATATTAATACAAATAAATGTTTGTTATAAATATTAATTTCGTAACTTACCAAATATTACAAATTAAATTACTGTAAAAATGTAATAAGATTTTACATTTACATATAATTTCAATCTTTTTCAAAATAGATACATATGGTAGGAATTATAGGAATACATTGGATTAAATCGTAATTACGGGTGTTCACGATTTGGTTAAAAGGCAGATTAATTAAAATTGAAATAAATCAAACGTTATTTTGGTTTTGATTTTGGCATAATACATATATAAATTGATCTATTCTTTAATTTGATTTTATCTGACATTTACATCGTTTAATTTGGATGTGCACAAGTAGACACTTAAATTTGTATAAGTTGAACAAGTAAACACACGTCCTACGTGGCGCCGTATGTGGCCATTCACACTCTATGTGAGTCCTACATGTATGATGTCATGTAGGACACATATACCTACTTATTCATCTTTATACAAACTTAAATGTCTACTTGTGCATATTCAAAATTGAAGGAAATAAATATCAACTGAAACCAAATTAAAATATTGTGAATAACATAAATATCAACTGAAACCAAATTAAAATGTATATTTATGTATTATGTCCATTTCTTTTATAAATGTTAAAATAATATTGCAGGTATTTATTTCAAAACTGGTTTTGATAGTGTATTTCCTTGAAGAATTAAGTCTCAAACTATTATTGTTAGCAGAATCCTTCTAGAATTTACAAAGTTATTAAAATTCGAATATGCCATGACCCAGACCGTCGTGATTGGCACCCACACTAATCCTCCGGTGGGAGAACCATTACTACAACCCAAATCTAACAACTTAACCAAATACTATGCATTTAGAGATACGAAAGCACGTTTAAATGACAATAAAAATGGAGTTCCCATAACCTCCAAAGGTTTAAACAATTAACTAACTAAACTAATGCGGAAATTCAGCCCCTAGAACCTGAAAGTCATTGTACCAAAACATCTAAATTCA
>NW_006239393.1:417916-427703 GCF_000226075.1 Solanum tuberosum
ATACAATATCATCAACATATACGAACAATGAACAACTTCAAGATTTTCACATATCACAGTTATATCAATTTAGAGCAACATACCGTCTTCCAATATCAATCATCATTAGATATGAATGTGATCATCACAAGTAGATACACAACACAATTCAATGGTCCTTTCACGGAATCCAATTCAATGGTCATCTCACGGAACCCAAACCCAAACTGTTAGAGTACCGGTTTGTGGTACCCGATCCAATGTTTATGCCGGAACTTGGCAATCGATCCCATATTTATGCCGGAACGTGGCAACGGATCCCATATTTATGCCGGAACATGGCAACCGATCCAAGTTAGTATGTCGGAACGTAACACCCGATCCATTCAACAAACCACAATCACAATTTATATTCTCACAATCATACAACAAGAGGTGATTCATGACATTCATTTATTCAATTATCCTCATTTACAATTAGAGTGCTCAATAATGCAACATTCGCATACATACATGCATTATAATGAGAAATTACAAACATATATCACACCAACATGAAATCACAACCATCACCTACCTCGAATCCAAGCTTGAATCCCTTAAGGCACTTGAATCTTCCCTTTCCGGATTCTTTCCGCTTGTTCTAGGTCAACAAATAACAATTTATACGCAAAGATCAATAATCAAAGGTCTAATTATCTGGATTGTAACGAACTCAATAACCCTAGACTAAACCCATGATCCGCACACCCAGATTAGGGCTTTTTCCACCATAATTCCCAGATCAAAACCCTCCCCCATCGATAATTACCCAAGAAACTAAGTTCTACGGATCGAAACACGGATTCGGGGAATGAAAACCTTACCTTTAGCCTCAAGAATGATGAAAAATGCTCAATAACTCGTCGTCTCCTAGCTCTCAAAGTCGAAAAGTGCAGAATAAAACGTTTTTGGGATTTTATTTTGTACTTAAGTCGCGTCTGTCCTGCTACAGCGGGACCCATCCCGCTACAACTACATCCATCTCGCTACAGCGGCATGCACGGAGACAGAATGTTGGAATTTGAATTCCAAGTCCCTATTTCACAACACACCTTCATCCCATGACACTCAGAACATACCCGTTCACACTAAGATCAGTTTCGGGAGTTCTACTTGCCCGAATTCAATTTCGTAAAGTCGTACGAGTTCCTTAACGTCTTAGCTATCTACTCATGTGATCAAAATCATAATTAGATCACCCTATTGTTACCATATTTCTCTAAACTCGCCTGACTCCAATTTTATGCAAATCTGGACTAGGCTAGGAAATTCCAAGTTACTACTCAAAAGTTTTCTGGCCCCAATTCTTTCCCCATTGGCTTTTCCCTAACGAAGGAATCAGGTCGTTACAATAGATACCAATTTACCCATCACTCGTCCCCAAGTGATCAACTAGGAAAGACTGGCTAAAGTAAGGGTAGAGTAGTATCTGAATCGTCGAATTACCGAGGATACTTGTCTCGTATGCCCTTCTTACCGAATCTCATTACCCCCTAAGGGTTTCACATCTCCAACCTCAAACCAATCAATTGAATACGTACACATCCTCCCTTACAATGCCTCAATGAAGTCATCTCAATACTTTAGTGATAAATATTGTTGTATGTAAACTTAACTAACAACAAAAACGATTCCCAACAACCACCAAAGTTGATGGTACATGATAAAATTCCAAGTCAATACTCGCTACAAATAGAAGTGAACCTGAACCAACCAACACACACTCATATTACCTAACCAATCATAGTTCTTATCAACATCTCCATCTTACAACCCAATTTCCCATGAGCTTAAGTTATAAACATTTTGATCTTTAAACATCAGATACTCATCAAGGGATATGTCCAAGCATACAAGCCCTCTAACCACACTATTGAATGCTGGATTTAGCAATTGTAGATTACCTCTTAAGAACAGTAGAATTGGACCCAATGATCCCCACATTCAACCATACATAATCAATACAAGACTTCGACGACTAGATGAATGTTAAGATTGTCGGACAACCATAGATTACGCAGGGTAACTCTTCTATGGATTCTCATAAGTAAGGTGATATACGTAAAACCACTGAAATACATTAACAACTCCAAGACAACATCACATAAGTCATCTGAAATAACCACGTCTTCCCAAATCATCCCACTCAACAAAGAGAACATCACAGGATCGGTACACTTGATCCACCTCTAGGGATCCACCCACAAAGTGAAAACACACGTGGACTTAGCTAGTGAATCATACTCACAACCATCATGAACACTTTGACCATTTACCTTACTCCAAATCAACACTTTAAAATGAAACCCTTTCTTAGATACTTTAACAATCAAAAGTAATAAACTTTACGACTCAAACCAAGTGTAAATCCTTTCAAAGGTTCACTACCTGATACAATTGATCATTACTCACCTTACAAATTCGTTCCTTAGACAAAATATATCACCACGAATGTAGACTTACAATGAAAACTCTGAATTGTAACTCAATCGTATAACACAATCCCCTTATCTATCAACATTAGCTTATACATTTAAGATTTTTATGAAATCATGGATCTTCTCTTATTATCGATCGCATCTCCATCGATCTTACAATATCATTCGCTAAAATTCCATCGTACTTATTACTAAACTCAAAAACAAAACCAAAACACTTATTCACATTCGAGCTAATGTCTGTACACTCCTTTCTCAAGTCATTTCCAATAGTTTTAACCAAATTTGACGGACTTGTGACACTATTACCATAGCCACAACAAAATGAATGAAATCATGTGTCTCTGAACCCAATTATCTACCCTTATGAAGATATCTCTTTAGTCTTTGCAATCAAATAAAATAGTCTTGCTCTCACCTCTCTCTAAAGGCTGTACTACATTCTACTATATTTTCCTTAATTATAACTCTAGCTCTTTAACATTCTATTCGAGTGGTGTCCAAACATCTCTTATAATTTTTCATACAACCACGTTACTCACCAAGTATTAGAAAACCATGATCTTGGATACTTGCAAGTCGTAATTACTATACAAAATTCACTTAACCAATAATTTTATTATACAGTTGCATCCCGTCACAATCCATCACGAACTCTTATTGCCATTATGCTCTGTCAGCCTTGACTATCACTACGAAGTCAACCTTTTTCATCAACACGATGCCTCAAACTCAGGTAAACTCATCAAATTCAAAAGACTAACCCTATTTTATACGCACCTTCTTGCTAAATACTTCAATTTCCTTCACCCAGGTATACTCAATGAGACTTTCTTTATCCATAAACTGGTCATTTCGGTATCAATCCACTCATTTATGGCTTAAGATAAGTTCACCAGTCCTCATACCACCCTCCTTCAACAAACAAGACAGGAGCACCCCACGGGAAAACACTAGGACGGATGAAACGTTTATCATAAAGCTCTTGGTTTTGGGCCTTAAGCTCTCTTAATTCTGCTGGAGTCATACGATACGGAGGGATGGAAATGGGGAGAGTGTCAGTTTCCAAGTCGATGCAGAAATTTATATCTCTATCCGGAGGCATACCAAGCAAATTCGTGGGAAACACTTCCTTA
The DNA here is from genome assembly GCF_000226075.1 of Solanum tuberosum. Classification (NCBI taxonomy): domain Eukaryota; kingdom Viridiplantae; phylum Streptophyta; class Magnoliopsida; order Solanales; family Solanaceae; genus Solanum; species Solanum tuberosum. The sequence goes on from NW_006239393.1 coordinate 421,512, forward strand.
AACTCAGACATCACAGGAACAGACTCAATAGAGGGAGACTAAACCTCAACATCCCAAACATGAGCTAAATAAGCTAAACAACCTTGCCCTACCTGTTTCCTAGCCCGATTGGAGGATATGATCTTAACTAGCTTAGGCTTGTACACCCCTTCCCACTCTAATCTTTCCATACCGGGGATCTGTAGAGTTACCGACTTAGTATTATAATTAAGCTCGGTATAATAGGGGGACAACCAAGTCATGCCAAAGATTATATCAAGTCAGTCATATCTAGAATAACCAAATCAACCAAAATCTGAAAATTCATAAACATAACAGGACAACACGATATACATGGGTGACTATGACTGACTCTTCAACTGGGGTAGAAACATAGATGGGGGCATCAAGTATATCATAAACCATATCAAATCCCAAGGTAATTGAATTGACACATACAAATAAGTAGAACCCGGATCAAACAAAACAATAGCCATCCAGGCACAGACAAGAGTAGCTCTTGTGACCACTGCATCACACCCTCAAGCTCGGTCTTACCCGAAAAAACATAAAACTGAGTCCTGTCCTCTTGACGGGCAACCTCCTTGACTGGCTGCATTACTCCTCTACCTGCATTACCATTTCCCCGACCTCCACGGCCTCGCTGATAACTTATATTCGATTGTTGAACACTGAATTAGATCGCAGGGGTTAGTTCGGGTACTATTCGGGGTCCATAATTGTGAGTAGGAGATAATAGGAGAGACAGGGCTGGGATTCTGTCTCGCCCTATCCCGCTCTAGCATGAGAAATTCGGCACTGGCGGTCTCGTTGTGGTGGGGAAAATCCCGCCCCAGCAGCCCTGACGGAAACAGAACCCCTGCTAACCTTTTCTGGAGTTCCTCTCTTTTCTATATTTCCCCTAGACTTCCCGGATATAACTAGGTATTTAAGAAAATCTCTTTAGCTAGGACAATCGTTGTTTACCCCTCGGTCAACCCAACGAAGTACGCACTTTAGAATCCTTTACATTGTTTCAACACTACCACAACACATCCAAGGATATACCCAGACTCTCACACGGTTATCAGTTGGTCGCAACGCACGTCCAAATTTCTCGCTTACGAACCATGTAGTAATTTATCTAAACCTTTGCACGTAATCTCTTGATGACTTTCTTTTCACAACAAGTTTCACGATACTCAAGTAGTTACAACTTGCAGATAAGTCCAAATTCTTTAATTAGTTCGTTCCATAGACGACCGTCACTGATCATTTATGCCTTATACGTCCTCTAAGGCCAGATGGCAATTGGAACCTTCTCAGTTCCAATTAACTTGCTTGTGTCCTTTCGGCTGGGATTACGACGTCTAGTTCACATCGTTGAGATACTAATTGGAATCGGGAGATACCAATTGGACTTAACTTGTACCACAAGCGACAATAGTAGCTAGCGTCCCCCACAAAACTGCTAATTTCAATCATAGAACTTGGTCGAACCCAATTCTTAACCGCCTCATTCTTTAACTGTTGGTAACCCGACCTTAAATCAATCTTAGAGAAAATCGATGCACCTTGCAATTGGTCAAAAAAGTTATCTGTTTTATTTAAAAAGAGAAAACGACGGTGTTTTGAGAGTCGCCACTTAATTTTTAAAGAAAAATTAAGAAAATTGATTTTTCAAAAGATTAAAACAGTAAATCTAATGAAAATATTAAAAGGGGGTTCGGGGTTCATATTAGCATTTTGGGAAGGGTTTGAAAGCACCCGAAATGCCCACTAACATGCGGTTATCCGGTAATTAGCTATTTGGCTAATCAATTTGAAAATAAAAGCATACTTTGTTTGAAAAAATAACAACTTAAGACTTGAACTTGTTTTTTTAAAGGGAAAGGGTGATGGAATTAGAATATTAGTTAAGTACTAGATATTTTAAATCCAAATAAAATACTTGTTTGATTTTAAAGATATGGTTGTTTCGTCTTTTGGAAATTGAGTTAAGGAAAAACCTTAGAATTAACTAGCAAATAAACAAGTAGACAAATATGAAAACAAATAAAACAAAGAGGGAGAGAAGGTTCAGGCCCAGGTTTGATTTTCTGTTCGCCTAGACCAACACTTGGGCTTAATTTATGCTTTTTGGGACTTTTGGCCCAACACTTGGTACCTGTCCTAGACTAACACGATAATGATCTAGATAAATGGGCTTTTGGCCTAATAGTTACAAAAATACAAAAGCTGAAAATTTAAGGCTCTTTTAGCGCATTTTTGATTCGATATACAGCGTATACGGCTTATGTAAATTGCTGTATATCGTGCATATCCAGCCTCTTTTTTCTGTTTCGAGACCTGTACGTCAACTTTAGGGAACCTATTCTTCGATTTTTGTGGTGGGCTGACTCGGATAAAATAGAATTGGGCCTCCATGGCCCAATACCAACATGCAAAGGGAGCAAAAGGCAATCAAGTGGACTCATTCGAGCAGTACGTATAACAAACAACAAAAAATAAGAATTAACAAGTGACTAAAGGATAAGGTGATATACACTCAATTATCAATTAGCTTAAATAAAAAGATCTCGAGCATTTTTCAACGAAAAAGATGGCAAGAAAAAATCTCCACACATCAAGAATTGAAGAAGAACTATGACCCTAAAATATGCATCTTAAGGATAATAGACCATAGGCTATACCAACCTTAAATAAATAAACTAGAAATAAAACAAGCTCACCATATGGACAAATCGGTAGCTATCAAAATAGATATAGAAACCATATAATACTATGATAAACACGAGAGCATGATGAAAAATGAGGAAGAATGCGAGACACACGGACAATCATACACTAATACTTATATGCTTATAATCTGTTGGAATTTTTTAAAGAAAGCATGAGGCTCACATGTATCACAAATAGGTACGAGGATGACAATTTTTACTTAACATATTAATTAAAAGAAACAAACATATCATCAAACCAGTTCCTATCTAAAATTATTACCAACTGAACTCACATATACAATAATCAATTTCACATGACAAATAGGAATACTATGATAAAAAAGAAAGAAATTTAAGCTAACATATATTCAGAAAAATCGATTTAAAGAACTTAAACACGCAAGGGAACTATGAATATGTTCGGGTTAATAACAAAATATGAGAACATGGAGGTTCTCTTCCATCTTCGAATTGAAACAAAACTGGTAGTCATCATTCATGGCTCCAGAGATTTTCAACCAAACAACGGAAGAGAGACAACATGCCACTAACCACTTAATGTAGCATACTAGAAGCAAAACAAACACAAAGGCTATCCAAAACAAACGAACCGAGAATCAAACCAAGCTTACATGGTTACAAATCTAGTTTCACACATTTAATCAAGACAATGAAACGAGTAATACGATGATCAGCGAGAGGTCCAAACAACGAAGCAAGCAGATGGGAAAGCTCATATTCAAACCAAACGAACTCGCAACCAAGAGTATTGAAGTCGAAAGTAAAGAAGTAAACACGAAAATCCGATGAAAACCCAAACAGAAGACATGTTCAGCCCATAATGATTAAAATCGAAATATAATGTAGATGAGAGAAGAGGTATTACCTTTTTCGAGGCACCGAAACTGAGATAGCACGAGCAAAGGAGCAGCGACTTCTACCACAAAGCTCGGACACGAATCAACGAACAAGAAATCTTGGCAGAATCTTGAAATCGAATAAACGATGGCAAGCGAAAAAGGAGAAAGACACTCAGACCGAAACTAGTTGCCTCCCATTTCTTCTTAAATGTATTTCTAGATATTTTTATTGTTATCTTTTGCTTAAGCGATTGTATCTCGATAAAGAAAAATGCCAACACTTTTCCAACCTTTCCTAATTTTCTTCTAACCTTAACAATGAGAAAGAGGAGAATATATATAGGCAAAATTAGGGTTCGGATATGGGGAGAAAACGGATAGAATTTTGAATGAATTCGAAATTCAAAACTAACATTTGGATAAGGTTGCAAGCTGTCTTTGTACCAATTTCTAACGAAAAAGAGAGGAGAGTCGTTCGATTCGGAACAAGGACACTTGAGGTGCGGAGATGAAGACACCTGGATTCGAGTACGAGCGAGAGAAGAGGACGACGCGCGATTCGAATTTGTTGCTGGAGTTGGACGCGATTTTCGTTTGGAAACGGTCGTGTTTCTGGGTTCTTCGCGCGTGACGAAGAAGCAAGGGTGGGGGTCGGCTGGTGCATTGTTGTTGCTGTTATTTTGGGCAGCTCGATAATTTTGAGAAGGAAAAGGAGAAATGGGCTGGAATATTGCTGTAACATTGAGAAATTTGGATTGGAGGAATTGGGCCTATTGAATTGGAATAGGATTTAAGGGAATGGCGTGGAAATTGGGTTCAAAATTGGGTAGAACACAATGACTAAATAGAATACAATTATAGCTATATAAAATTTAATATATAGCCGAATTGAGTTGATTTAGTGAATCCGGCTAGATTTTAAACACGATGAATTAAGAATAATTAATTAACGAGCTTCTTAATCTAACGAAATAAAATAATTAACTTAATTATAAACTAAATAATTTAAAATATACACTATTATATAACTAAAATAATTGACAAAATTTTAAGCAAAACTAAAATCATTTCGAGATGATTTTTGAATATTCATAAAATGTACTAGTTATATACGTAATTATATATATTTTTACTAAAAATTTATAAAATTGACAAAACTACATAAAATAACTTAAAAAAATATTTTAATTTTTTTAAAAAACAAAACTAATTATTCCAAATCGTTTGAAATTAAAGAAGCTCGAAAATTAATATATATTGTGTAGGGTCAAAATTAGGTGTCAACATCATCTATCTGAGGCAATGGATACTTGTTCTGAATGGTGACCCTATTCAAACTGTCGGTAGTCTATACACATCCTCTCTTGCTAGTGATGGTGTTACCACTGTTGTTGCTCTAGTTCGAACCATAGAGTGAAGGAGGAAAGATATCAATTTGTATCACCCAGATACTAATTGGATTCAAGTCATAGCACGAAGAAGTAGAAAGAAGTGAGTTTTTCCTAAAGTCCTATAGCTTCTCGAAGAAAAGTACGGATGTGTTCGTACCGTTCCGCAAGACTCTACAAGACTTGTTTTGGTACAATGAGATCAACGAACCTAGGGCTCTGACACCAACTTTGTCACGACCCAGACCGTCGTGATTGACACCCACACTAACCCTCCGGTGGGAGAACTATTACTACAACCCAAATCTAACAACTTATACACATACTATACATTTAAAGATACGGAAGCAGGTTTAAATGACAATAAAAATGGAGTTCCCATAACCTCCAAAGGTTTAAACAATTAACTAACCCAGCTAATACGGAAATTCAACCCCTAGAATCTGAAAGTCATTGTACCAAAACATTACTAACGACAAGTCTAAGAACAAGGGGTACAACCTCGAAACTAAACAAATAGTCTGAGTCCAAAAAAAGTGGACTTAAACAAGAAAGATCCATGGCAGCCTGAAAGAACTAGCTCATCCTTAAATCCGGTGACGCTCAATAGTCACCTAGCTGAAGTTTATCAATAGCCGCCTAAAGATGTCCTGTATTCAACAAAGAACAAGCAAATGCAGTATCAGTACACAATTACCGTGTACTGGTAGAATCACACAGCTATCCAATAAGTGAAACACATGCAAGTAACTATAATATTATAAAACAGGCATATACCAAACATATACAATATTAGTCATATTTTCATGATCAATGTAACATTCCACGTTCTCAATAATATACATTGGTTATCATTTTAGAGAAACAAATAGTCTTTCAAACTCAATCACCATTAGATATGAACGTAATCATCACAAATAGATACACAACACACTTCAATGGTCTTCTCACGGAATCCAATTCAATGGTCATCTCACGGATCCCAAACCCAAACTGTTAGTGTACCGGTTCGTGGTACCTGATTCAATGTTTATGTCGGAGCGTGACAACCGATCCCATATTTATGCCGAAATGTGGCAACCGATCTCATATTTATGCCGAACGTGGCAACCTATCCAAGTTAGTGTGTCAGAACGTAATACCCGATCCATTCAACAAACCATAATCACAATCACAATGTATATTCTCACAATCATACAACAAGAGGTGATTCATGGCATACAATTATTCAATTATCCTCAT
>NW_006239394.1:0-1040 GCF_000226075.1 Solanum tuberosum
AATCATTAATAGTCCGCATTAAAGAAGCACGTATAACAAAATTATGCTTAGTTGATATATGATAAGTCAAAACGCCCTCAAACCACAATTGTTTGAGCTCATCTATCAATGGTTGTAGATAGATATCAATCAAATTTTTTGGATTACGGGGACCTGGAATAACACAACTTAGAAAGATGTAGGGACTGGTCATGCACATTTCAGGAGGAAGATTATACGGAGTAAGAAATACCGGCCAGCATGAATAAGGCGAAGCATTATTAGAGAATGGTGTGAAGCCATCTGAACACAACCCCAATCTAGCATTTCTTGGTTCACTAGCAAAAAATCAGGATAAACATTATCAAAATGCTTCCATGCTTCACCATCAGATCGATGAGACAAGACACCCGGCGGCCTTCTATACTCACGATGCCATCTCATATGTGGGGCAGACCTCATCGATGCATACAACCTCTTTAACCTAGGAATGAGAGGTAGATAATGCATCTCCTGAACTGGGACCATCTTTCCAGCCGGTGTCCTCTTATAACGAGCATGTCCACAAAACTTACAATTTTCTAATTCACTATCAATCTTGTAAAACAACATGCAGTCATTAACACAACAATGAATTCTATCATACGTCAATCCTAACTTGGAAACCAAACGCTCTGCGTGATAGAAGTTCTTAGGTATGTTAAACTCCAGATTAACTAGTTCACCCAAAAGATCAACCATTGAGTCCATAGCAGCATTAGGAACATTCCAATCTGATTTAATATTCATTAATCTAACCACAACTGACAAGGCAAAATGTGGACTCCCTTCACATAGTGGACGACTAGACTCTTCTAATTGATCATAAAAGCGTCTTACTTCTTCTTTAGGAGCTTCATCAAAATATTATTTGGGTTCCATTCCACCTTGAACCCCGAAAGCGTCATTGATCATTTCATGAACCCTATCATGTTCAACCCTAACCTGTTCAACCCTAATTTGGCCATGTGGTGCAACCATATTATATACATCCACATGCATCGAATTATAAAACATACCAT